>NC_041398.2:144234166-144449166 GCF_900747795.2 Erpetoichthys calabaricus | reverse complement strand
ATCATAGAATGATTGAAAATAGTTTTGCATTTACCTTTTTAGTAAAAGGCGAGCTTTTAAGCCTGAAAAATCACCCCGTAAATGCACACGTTTATTTGCACATGTGTTAATATGTATGGTTACACAGTATTAAAAGACAGTGAACAACGTCAGTTACCTTTGTTCCCGCGTTTGATAAAAGGTGAGCTTTTAAGCCTGAGAAATCACCCCGTAAATGCACACGTTTAATTGCACATGTGTTAATATGTATGCTTACACAGTATTAAAAGACAGTCAAAAATTAACGTCATTTACCTTCGTTCCCGCGTGTGACTCGTGCTGTAAATGTCTTCCTTGTTTTTAGTTCACGTGATTACGTAGGAGGCGTGATGACGCGATACGTGACTCCGCCTCCTCCATTACAGTGTATGGACAAAAAATATGTTCCAGTTATGACCATTACGCGTAGAATTTCGAAATGAAACCTGCCTAACTTTTGTAAGTAAGCTGTAAGGAATGAGCCTGCCAAATTTCAGCCTTCCACCTACACGGGAAGTTGGAGAATTAGTGATGAGTCAGTCAGTGAGTGAGTGAGTCAGTCAGTCAGTGAGGACTTTGCCTTTTATTATTATAGATTATGCATACAGTACTTATTACTTGTATTATTATTCTTCAATTCCTTTAAGTCTATACTTTAAGAGTTAATATACTTTAGGACTGAAAATGCAAGCCTGCCTTTTGTGTCAGGAATTAACGAGGAGGAGTCTCATCATTATTATCATTATGTTAATGTACATCCTTAGAAGGAAGTGGTTAAGGATTGCTTTTGTAAGCATAAGATAAGACAGGTGGCTCAGCTCCGTTGTTAAATTAACTTTTTTCACTGTAACTATTCCATCTTATAACTGACACTTTACAATAGTTTTGATTAATGCATTGTGATGAACTGCTCTCCTCTGTAGAAATTAATAAAAAGCTTTTTGATTGGTTGTCAAACCAGAGCATGGAGTTTTAGTTCTGCCATAATGAATAAATCAAATTAATTAAAACTGTAACATACTATTCATGTTTTCATTTTTAAAATACCTCCTTTTTTTACATTTTCTTCAGATTAAGGTTGTCTTTGTGGAATGAAATTGCTCAGCTGAACATCCATTCATTATTTCAGAAATCCTGTAAATATTGCCTTTGTTTTATGCTTTTCAAGGTTTAGGCGATCGAACATTTGCTAATGCTTTCATTGTGTTTGTCACATTTTACTTGCTGTACTAAAAGACAGTGATTTGACTTAACACACCCAATTACCATGACAAATTTAGTATTTGCTAATTTGTTTTTCATAATAAAATACATTGTGGGCGGCACGGTGGCACAGTGGGTAGCGCTGCTGCCTCGCAGTTGGGAGACCTGGGGACCTGGGTTTGCTTCCCGGGTCCTCCCTGCGTGGAGTTTGCATGTTCTCCCAGTGTCTGTGTGGGTTTCCTCCGGGCGCTCCAGTTTCCTCCCACAGTCCAAAGACATGCAGGTTAGGTGGATTGGTGATTCTAAATTGGCCCTAGTTTGTGCTTGGTGTGTGGGTGTGTTTGTATGTGTCCTGCGGTGGGTTGGCACTCTGCCCGGGATTGGTTCCTGCCTTGTGCCCTGTGTTGGCTGGGATTGGCTCCAGCAGACCCCCGTGACCCTGTGTTCGGATTCAGCGGGTTGGATAATGGATGGATGGAAATACATTGTTGTAGCAGCCCCACTAACTGTGTCATCAGTGTTTTGTGCCTTGTGTTTCAAAGCACCATTATGAGCTGAGACCCATAAATGTTTTGCATACATGTGAAATAAAAAATATTTAAATATTTCTAGCTCAAAATTTTTGCCGTGAGTTTTGCCATATAAACATAATGAAAAAAATCTTACTAATTGTCAAGTGGGATCAGCTTTATATGAATGATCAAAAGAGCTAAAAATTAAGTAAATTACTACAAATATAAATGCAATATTACTGCAGTATTGAAAAAGAAAAACATTTTTGGAGAAAAGAAAAAAAAAACAGTAGAATAAGGTCTACCAATTTTCCAAAAACAATTTGCTGCACAAACTGAAAAAAGCATACTTTTAAAGTTGAATTTAGTTTAGCACCTTACCTGGCCAATAGTACATGAAAACTGGTCTCTTTTTTTTCTCCATTGTTACCCACAATGGCTCTGATCCATCCCACCACATCGGTAAACGGCTATCTTCATTGGTTCCAATATCAAAAGACTTGTCTGTTTCCTGGTCCCACATATAATTACCCGTCATCTGATGTACTTCACAGTGTCGTCCTACAAGACATTAAAAATGGATTTTCAAAGTCAAACATTCTGTGTTAACTATTTGAATTGCATTAAATCTACTTATATTGCTTTATTATCCTTATTTTAAAAGGTTGATTCATTAAACAATAGTTTTGTTATAGACATTGTGAGAACTAGCCCGAACACCATCAGACAGACACCGCAGTTCTAGAAAACACACCGTGAAATAGACGCTATATAGTACCTGACCCAGCACAGACTCGGAGGCACGTGTAAAAACACAAAGACTTTTATTTTCTTCATATAGCTTCCTGTTTCCCATTCTTACCCCATTTTACAGAAACACCATTAAGAGTGTTCTGATCAAATGCATTACCGTCTGGTATGGAAATTGTAGAATGTCTGACCTCAACAAGCTACAGAAAATAGAGTTCAGTGGGTAGGAGTTCCACATAGGAGTGCTAACCTCTTTTTCTCTCCGACTCTCTCCTAGAAGTGAATTGGAAGTGGAAGATGGCTGACTGTAAGCTGAAATTTGTTACCTAAGAATCCTGAGCCCTTGAGATTCAGATTTAGCAACTCCTCACCAGACAGAAACAACTTAGGGATCTTAAAGCTCGCCTGTGAAAAGACACCTCCTTAGAAGCTGAGACTGACGCAACTCACCTGCACATGTCTACATCAACCCCATGATGTGTCACCTGCTCACTAGGCCAAGTGAGTTTTACACCCACTCCTACTTGACATGACTATGACAATGGAACCTGGCTGTTTGAACATTGCAAGCAGGGGCTCAAGGCCAGATCACCATCAGCTCAGGCTATCGTCAAAATCCACATCTGCTTTGACCCTCAAGCAGTGCCGGCAGACCTTGGTGATGTACTTGTCGTCGGGGATTCGATT
This sequence comes from Erpetoichthys calabaricus, assembly GCF_900747795.2. Taxonomy (NCBI): domain Eukaryota; kingdom Metazoa; phylum Chordata; class Cladistia; order Polypteriformes; family Polypteridae; genus Erpetoichthys; species Erpetoichthys calabaricus. The sequence continues at coordinate 144,445,996 of NC_041398.2, read as the reverse complement.
GTATGCAACCTCAACAATGTAAAAAGAAATCTTTTTTTCTTGTTTTCTCTGTGCACAAGTTCGAGACATCACAAGAACAGCACCAACAGTCTTCGAGAAGCACAAGGACAGGGCTGTAGGAACCGTCGTATTCCATACAGGCATAAATGACATTAAATATTGACAGTTGGAGGTACTAAAGGTGGACTTCACAGCATTAATCCAAGCCACAAAAGAGAGGACCCCAGCTGCAAGAATCATCATTTCAGGTCTTTTGCTGTTGGTTAGACGGTCGAGTGAAGCCTAGTCAACTACTGTCCTTGAAGAACTGGTTGAAGGTCTTATTCAAGAGATGAAACATCAGCTGTGTGGACAACTGGGATCTTTTCTGGGAAAGACTGTGTTTCTTTAGATGAGATGGTCTGCACCCTAACAGATTCGGCGCCCAGGTCCTCTCCGACGACATCTCAAAGGTAATCTGTTTTTCCCGACTATGTAATTTTAGTCCCATTGTTTTCTATAATGCCATTTTGGGATGTCATAATTCTGTAGTTAGCTCACTGTTAGATGTGCACTGTATTAGCACTATAATAACTAACCACAGTCTAACTGAAAAACCTGGACAAAGCGGTATAAATGCAAATAATTTAATTATCATTTCACATATAGATGTGCATTGTATTAGAATTATAACAACAGATTTTAAATTAAAAAAAAAAACATCTGCATGAAGCGGCATTAGCAAGAACAAGTTTATTGCTATTTTAAGATGTCATAACAGTTCCAAGACCTTAAATGTGGCTCTGCTAAATATTACAGCGTGTCACACACGTGTGCATGAGAGGCAACTAGAAGGATCAAAAGAAGGTAATTCCCACACCTGGCTAGGAGGTGTCGGGGTGCACTACCCCTCTCTCTGTTGTTGCTGCAGACCAAACACTGGAAATTCTGCCTTGGTCCAATGACATCACTTCTGGTTCCGGCCCCCCGAAGATGTTAGTTCCGGTTCTGGCCCCAAAGATGTCACTTCTGGTTCTGGTCCCCATGACATCACTTCCGCTGATCTGCCTTAAAAGCCAGGTCAACCTCCTTCAGCTCTCAGTTCTGTTTTGGACTCAAATCTGTACACTACTGTATTACCTATTCATAAATTTTGCAGCCTTCTTCAAGTATACGGGTGGCTGCCCCAAACCTCGTCCTGTGTCAAGGCATTTCATTTTCACATTGGCATAGTTGTCAGGATGTTTGCCTCCTTGTGGAATTAGGAGCCAAACCAGAAGGAAGCCTTAACACACAATCAGCACCTTCAGCCCTTAAGGGACCAGATGGGAGAGTACCGTTCCTGAGATACCGGGTAGGAGACAGTCGCTGTGGGTAAGGGGAACCCAGGGTGCACTTCGACCCAGGGGTCTAGCCTAGACCACTGGACATGTGGACAAGGGGCCTACAGACTAGAGCCAGGCACAAAAGGGAACACATTGGGGATTTACTAAGGGCTCCCAAGAAAGGGGAGCTCTCCGCTGAACCCAACAAAGGGAAATCCCTTTGATAAAGGTGGGAGTGCCTGGGTCAGCAGGTGGATAGTAAAAGTGGTTTAACAATCACCACTCCTAAAAAAAAATTGTGCCTGGTAATGGACGCTGAAACCGCATCCTCAGCTGCCTCCATGCCATGTTCTCATTCAGAGGAGAGACGGAGGTTGGCCTCTAACAGTGACGTCATCTCCACCTGCTGCGGCAACACGGGAGGAAACCACACCCTTTGAGGTTGCCTCCAATCCTCTCACACAACTGCACTTTCAATTTAAGCAGACTCCAGCCTCATTTAAAAGGGTGCAATGGAATGATGATTCCCTTAAATTTGCAAAAAATGCAGTTGTTCTGGTAGATGACCATTGCACGCAGCATCCTATGCTACAGGATCCTCACTTTGTGTTAAATAATGACCTTCTCTATCGGGTTGTTGAACACCAGGGGGAGGTACGGCCCCCCTGCTGTTAGTTCCATGGACTTACCGACAACAAGTCTATGACCCAAAAAGGCTCCAGAGCATATCAAACTCCGATTTTCTTGGCTGGGAATTAACATGGAGGTCCGCCGACTTTTGCATATCCTGTCTGGAATGTCAACTGTGGCAGATTCCTAGGAGGGAACACGCTCCTCTAGTTCCCTTACCACTTATTGATATACCATTCGAACATATCGGAGTAACCTGGTGGGTCCCCTACAGCCCTTGGCCAGGGAACTTAAAAATATAATCGCTGTGGTAGATTATGCGACCCGTTACCCTGAAACTGTTCCATTATGCTCAACGACATCTAAATCTTTCACACAGGAATTGGTAGGGGTCTTTGCGTGAGTCAGCCAAGTTACTGAAGATAAAACACTTAAAGACCTTGGTGTATCATCCTCAAACCGATGGTCTAGTGGAGCGATTTAATCAGACCCTCAAACAGATGCTTCGTAAGGTCGTCAGCGAGGATGGGAGGAACTAGAAACAGCTCTTCTCCCTTGTTCTTTTTGCATATCGCGAAGTCCCACAAGCCTCCACGGGGTTCTCACCATAGTGCTGGGTGGTATGACCAAAATTCTATATCACGGTATTTTTCAAAATTATACCGGTTTCACAGTATTGGACGGTATTTTTTTCCCATGCATGAGTGGATGTTAACCACATTTTCCACTGCAATTACTGGCTAAGAATAACCTATTCCACTGTCATGGGAATTGTACATTGTACAAAAAAACATTTTAATGTGCACACAAGTATTAATACAGGCTTGCATGGCCCCATAAAGTGAACAGAAGGAATCACATTGCATGACAGATGCAGTCAAAATATAGAGCCTTTTTATTGAACAAAAGAATCCCTGAAGCTTATGATTTTTTTCGTTGACACTGACCTCCTTAATTTTCCTGACATATACCAAGAAGCTTGTAGCTTCTTATCACTGTGCTAATAGCCCGCTTTTGTTTTGCAAATGCGTGGATTAGCCAAACGCAGTCTGCTACACCCCCCAGCCCCCATTCAGTCAGGTGAAGGCAGCACCCTGCTTCAATCCTTAAACCTGAAGTCTGTGTTGAAGTGTTTATCTGGCAATGCATTGTTAAGGAATTATATAGGTAACAAAATACATACATTTTATGTGTGTTCTGTATCTACAGCGATCTGTGTAAATATAGAATGACAGAGGAAATGTAAATCAAGAAATGCTGAACACACAGCTAAAACAGAAAATGCTTTCACATGTTATAGTAACAATGACATAATATTGACATGAAGTGGAGGATATGTGAAGACTGAAACCCAAATATCCAATAAACACTTTCATAAAAGGTGTAGCAAAACAACTACAGTATGCTTTTATCCAAGAATAAAACCAAAGAAAAAACAAATTGCTCAATTGACATGTTCAAATTTAGTTTTATTCAAGAATCCAACAATAAAACTGAATAAAAAAATCTATCAAATTCAGTTTTATTCAAGAATCCAAAAATAAAACTGAATAAAAAGGCATTCAAATGACATGTTGATGTGAATATCTGTGTGCGAGGAAAAGTAACATCCACCATAGACATTGCGGTGTTTGTTTGCCCAACTAGACACCAAGAAGAAATGATTGAGCTGTGCTTGTATGTCTGCTTTTATCCAAGTTCCATCTTTACAAGTACCATAAATTTACACAGGATATTACAGACTCACATCAAATGTATGTGTTTATTATATGATAATAATAATTGCATGAGATTGCAACCTGTTATCTCAAGGTTGCTAAGCAGTAGCCTTTCCACTGCATCATCTGAGACAGAACAGCATTACTGTGACAACTGGTTGAAAATGAAATGCGTAAACACACATGTATGAGAACTTCTTTTATTTTGTACCGACTAATAGTTGGGTTAGCCAACATGTCAATTGAGCAATGCCTTTTTCTTCAGTTCTATTCTTGAATAAAAGCATACTTATTTAAAAGTGGGATGTCAGCTCAGTGATAAGGAGGTACAAGGTTCTTGGCATATGTCAGGAAAATTTAAGGAGGTCCGGGCCAATGAAAAAAATCATAAACTTCAGCGATTCTAGTGTTAACTGTTTATAGACCTCCAAAGTACAGTATAATGCATCTTTTATTGAGGAATTTTCAGACTTAGTATCTATAATAGCAACGAACTATGACAGGTTAAACCAGTGTACCCAAAAGCAAGAGAACGTACTGCACTCATCTGATCTGAGTCAGCATGTCAGCCAGCCAACACATAAGGTAGAACATACTGTACGCTGGATTTAGTGATTTCAAAAGGATTAAAAGTTGACATGAGGCAGGTAGTGGTTATCAGTATTTTGGACCATTTTTGTATATTATTTAATGTAGACATTTTACAATATTTATATACCAACAATAGATATTTACAACTAACAATAAGTGTATTGTTAAAAAACATTATTTTGATACATCTACAGCCTCAATGTTTGCTAATATTCTAAACAATCAGTCAGATTGTAGTACTTAATAATACTAATAGTGAAAATAGTAAGGTGGAAATTTTTAATGCTAAGTAAGAGCTGCAGTAGACATAGTGACCCCTGAAAAGACAGCTAAGAAATCCTCCTGCACTATTATACATAGGAAAACTGAGAGTGTCTGATTTAAAGAGAACCTGCCGGAGAGCTGAGCGTAAATGGACAGAAACTCAGGGGTGGCGGATGATTTGTTTCAATCCTATTTTTGATTTATTTGTATGGAATGTTGTGTGATTTTAATAAAATCAATAAAATAAATAAAAAAAAGTAAATGAAGAGAAACTAAACTGATAGTCCACTGTGAAATATTGAAGGCAAAAATAACTGAATATAACAATGCAGTCTGCCTTGACAGGCAGTCCTATTTCTCTAAAATGATAAATGATAATGCTAATAATTCAGGAGTTTTATTTTCAGCTATTGATCGTCTTTTAAACCTAGTTAACTCAATGGAATGCCTCCTAAAAACTACTAGCACAACTTGTGAAGCTTTTGTCACATTTTTTAAACACAAAATAAATGATATTAAAAATAATATAATACAACCCCTCCAAGTTAATCTAATTGAATCCCAGAATGCCCTTTACAGTGAGTTGAATTCTTTCAATGGAATAGATTGACCTAAACTACATAAAATCATTTCTCAGTTAAAACCCTCCACCTGTGTTGTTGACCCAATAACATTTTTAAAGAGGTGTCAGATGTCCTTATTGATAGTGTATTTGACATAGTGATCTCATGATTAGAAATGGCTATCTAATTGTTAAACCCTTAATTAAAAAAGTAATCTCGACTCCTCTTTGACAGTTATGGAGCAATTTCTAACATGCCTTTCTTAAGTAAAATTCTAGAAATTAAAGACAAAGAGTAGATGACAAAGACAGCTGCTGTACAGGCTTTTAAATGTCGAAGCGCCGCACAAGATCCAGATCACGTGGCATGGCAGCAGCAGCAAGCCAGCAGCTGATCGAGCAAAGAGGACGTGAAAAAAAAAAACTGTATTTGTTTCCCACTGTATCACCATTTAAGGGGGGGTTTCGGAGGAACGACCGCGTCTCCTTGGGGTGTGTTCACTCCCCCTCTTTGCAACATGAGCGGCAGAGACGCGAAGTGCCTGGCACATAGCGCAGGCAAAGGGGGTTGGCGAGCGAAGCAAGCAGGGGGTAAGCCCCCTAGTAAGCATATAATATAAGCATTGAATTCTTGACAAATTTCAGTCAGGTTTTAGAACAAACCATAGTACATAAACCATGCTGGTTAAAGTAGTAAATGATTTGCAAATTAATGTGGACAGAGGCCATATATCTGTTCTTGTTCTCTTAGATTTGAGTGCAGCATTTGACACCACAGAGCACAGTATTCTTATAAATCGCCTTAGACAGTGATTGGGCCTCTCTGGCATTGTCTTAAATTGGTTTCAATATTACTTAACAGATAGAAATTACTTTGTTAGTAGTGGTAATTTAATTCTACTTCTGTTACACATAATATAGTATATGGTGTACCACAAGGATTAATTCAGGGTCCAAGCTCTTTACAAGCTACACGCTTCCATTAGGTCAGATGATCTCAATGCACAAGGTGAGCTGAAAGACCACAGCTATGCAGATGACACACAGCTTTATTTATCTATAGTGCCCAATGACCCAGGCACTCTTGGCTCTCTGATCCAATGTCTTATCAGTATCAGTGGATGAGTAAAAATTGTCTCAAATTAACCAAGAAAAAAACAGAAACCTTAGTGACTCTCAAACATCGATATAGCAAGGATATTAAAAATAAAATTGATCACTTAGGTTTAAAAATTAAGATGGAGGCAAAGAATTTAGGGGTAATCATCAACTCTGACTTAAACTTTAAATCACACATTCACCAGATTACCAAAGAACAGTTTATACTTTACACTCTGAATGCTCATGCACACACGTTATGGCTGCCACACGTTCCCAACGTTCATTTGAAACGTCCTCTGAGCATGTCCTCAGAAATTAATGCAACGCGCGGGCGAGTTGCAGTACCAGCAAAAAAATATGGCAAGCCATTTTAACATTTAATCTGTTTAATTTGATTTGTGCTTTCAAAACTTTGATATCATGAGTTTGAAATTTGATATCAGCACTTTGAAATTTGATATCAGACATAAAATTTGATATCACACTTTTTAAAGTCGATATCAAGCTTTTGAAATTTGATATCAACATTTAAAAATTTGATATTGTGCTTTTGAAAATTTATATCATATTTTTGAAATTTGATATCGTACTTTTGAAATTTGATATGACAACTGAAATGCAAATACAGTTAGGTCCATAAATATTTGGACAGAGACAATTTTTTTCTAATTTTGGTTCTGTACATTACAACAATGAATTTTAAATGAAACAACTCAGATGCAGTTGAAGTGCAGACTTTTAGCTTTAATTCAGTGGAGTGAACAAAACGATTGCATAAAAATGTGAGGCAACTAAAGCAAGGGATTTAAACACAATCCCTTCATTTCAGGGGATCAAAAGTAATTGGACAATTGACTCAAAGGCTATTTCATGGGCAGGTGTGGGCAAGTCCGTCATTATGTCATTATCAATGAAGCAGATAAAAGGTCTGGAGTTGATTTGAGGTGTGGTGCTTGCATGTGGAAGATTTTGCTGTGAACAGACAACATGCGGTCAAAGGAGCTCTCCATGCAGGTGAAAGAAGCCATCCTTAAGCTGCGAAAACAGAAAAAAACCCATCCAAGAAATTGCTACAATATTACGAGTGGCAAAATCTACAGTTTGGTACATCCTGAGAAAGAAAGCAAGCACTGGTGAACTCAGCAACGCAAAAAGACCTGGACGTCCACGGAAGACAACAGTGGTGGATGATCGCAGAATCATTTCCATGGTGAAGAGAAACCCCTTCACAACAGCCAACCAAGTGAACAACACTCTCCAGGGGGTAGGCGTATCGATATCCAAGTCTACCACAAAGAGAAGACTGCATGAAAGTAAATACAGAGGGTGCACTGCAAGGTGCAAGCCACTCATAAGCCTCAAGAATAGAAAGGCTAGATTGGACTTTGCTAAAGAACATCTAAAAAAGCCAGCACAGTTCTGGAAAAACATTCTTTGGACAGATGAAACCAAGATCAACCTCTACCAGAATGATGGCAAGAAAAAGTATGGAGAAGGTGTGGAACAGCTCATTATCCAAAGCAGACCACCTCATCTGTAAAACACGGTGGAGGCAGTGTGATGGCTTGGGCGTGCATGGCTGCCAGTGGCACTGGGACACTAGTGTTTATTGATGATGTGACACAGGACAGAAGCAGCCGAATGAATTCTGAGGTGTTCAGAGACATACTGTCTGCTCAAATCCAGCTAAATGCAGTCAAATTGTTTGGGCGGCGTTTCATGATACAGATGGACAAAACATACAGCCAAAGCAACCCAGGAGTTTATTAAAGCAAAAAAGTGGAAAATTCATGAATGGCCAAGTCAGTCACTTGATCTTAAACCAATTGAGCATGCATTTCACTTGCTGAAGACTAAACTTCAGACAGAAAGGCCCACAAACAAACAGCAACTGAAAATCGCTGCAGTAAAGGCCTGGCAGAGCATTAAAAAGGAGGAAACCCAGCATCTGGTGATGTCCGTGAGTTCAAGACTTCAGGCTGTCATTGCCAGCAAAGGGTTTTCAACCAAGTATTAGAAATGAACATTTTATTTCCAGTTATTTAATTTGTCCAATTACTTTTGGGCCCCTGAAATGAAGGGATTGTATTAAAAAAATGCTTTAGTTGCCTCATATTTTTATGCAATCGTTTTGTTCACCCCACTGAATTAAAGCTGAAAGTCTGCACTTTAACTGCATCTGAGTTGTTTCATTTAAAATTCATTGTGGTAATGTACAGAACCAAAATTAGAAAAAAGTTGTCTCTGTCCAAATATTTATGGACCTAACTGTATATATGAATTTTAAACTCTCATACCATATTTTGTCATTTTGATATCACGTTTGTAACATTTAATATCGTGCTTTTGAAATTTGATATCACACTTTTGAAATTTGATATCAAGTTTTTGAAATTTGATATCACGCTTTTGAAATTTGATATCAAGTTTTTAAAAATGGATATCAACATTGTAATGTTTGATGCTTCAGAAGCTCAATATCAAATTTTAAATGCTCGATATCAAATTTCAGAAGCTCGATATTAAATTTCAAATGCTCGATATCAAATTTCATAAAAAGACAAATGGATTAAATGTTAGTGACCTGCCATACTATGGAAACATTTAAGCTCCCTTTTTTAAAATTAAGTTTCAAAAGTGTGATATCAAATTTTAAAAACTCGATATCAAATTTTAAAAGCTTGATATCAAGTTTCAAAAGTGTGATATCAAATTTCAAAAGCGTGATATCAAATTTTAAAAAGTCGATATCAAATTTCAGCAACTTGATATCAAATTTCAAAAGCTTGATATCAAATTTAAAAGCAACGATATCAGCGCTGTAACTGCTGATATCATGTAAAACAGATTAAATGTTAAAACGGCCTGCCATAAAAAATCAGGGGAAACAGTGTGTTCAAGTTGGAACTTTACATAGAGTCTCTGTTTACTATCACCATGTGACAGCAAGCCGCTTTGCAGATCCTACAAGATCAATGTGCGTGCCTCAATCTTTGATGATTGGTTTGATGTGGTGAAGCAAAATGCTGACATACAAATGTATTTGTGGTGCTTTTATGTTCAAACGTCGCATATTCCCCTTTGTAATGACGTGATATATTTTAAAGGTCTCACATACCATCTTCTGTGCCACATCAGAATATAGGGCAGCATATTAGAGTCACAGAGAAAAAAAATTAGGGACACAGTGAAAAGGTCTATTTTGTGATTAAAGTGCAAATTTCAGCTTTAATCTCGAAATTTCAACTTTAATCTTGTAGTTCATTTTGTCATTAAAGTAGACCGTTGTAAACGTAATCTTAAAACTGACCCAGCTGTAAATCGCTACGTGTTTCTGGAGCTTCCTCCTACGCTGACAGCAGTGGCAAGGAGCAATTGCCACACAGAACATATTAAATGTAAGTAGTAGTACATACAGAAAGCAACTGTCAAAGGAGGTGTTAGATTGATTGATGACTTTAAGCCCCGCCCCCAAATATGAAAATATGAAAATATGATTTATGAAAATATGAAAATATAAAAATATGAAAATATAAAAAATATGAAAATAGGATTTATGAAAATATAAAAATATAATTTATGTAACTATAAAAATATGAACATTTATGAAACTATAAAAATATGAACTATACCCCGCCCCTGGTTGGGTTGGACCACCGTCATAATTGATCATCTCTAAACCACACCTTTTAGGGTGGGTCTTTCGTAAATCGGACACCTATCACGCCCCATTAACAATACTCACGCCCCCGAGGTACGCCTTTATCTCTCAATCCGCCTATAGGGTTAGGGGTGAGGCGTGTCTCTCACCCCCGACTGTGGGAGGAGACGAAAGAGTTCTTGTATAAAATTCTAGTCATTTAGTGAAAACGCCACGACACACACAAAAGCAAACAGAATGGACGGTCTTGTGAACGCTCCTAAGAAAGCAAACAGGGTGTCCAGAAGAACGTTACGGGAGTTACGGGAACCACGCTTCAGCTCAGGCTGGTACGATTCTAACTGTGCTTTGTGCCGGGTAGAGGTGAAAAGAAATGCTGAGGGACAGCTCACGATCGCTGTTTCCAAGAAGGAGCCTATCCTTCCCGAATATAACGAGGCCGGTCACGAAGAGGAGGAAGATAAAGAAAATGTGATAAAGGAGCGAGTGAGTGAAATTAATTTTTCTATAAAAGACTGGACTTTTTTTAAAGCTCTTATGCCAAATATTGATGAAGCTATTTACCAAGGGAAACTGTCTGACCAGATGAAAAGAATTAAAAGAAAATTGGAGGAGGAGTTTAGCATGTTGAATAATTCATGCTCGGAGGAGGAGGAAGAAAACTGGGAGGCAACCACCCCTAAGTGAGTGGGGATAAATACAGAGGTCTTTTTCACAGTCTACATTAACCTAAAAACCTATCGAGATGTCTTCAACTACTTACCCTACCGAAGCTGGTGCTAGCTGGTCCGGTCGTCTCCCTGTTCTCTCGGCCTCTGAGGTGGCAGAAGTCCTTGACATTTTGATGCGCTCCGAAGAACCAAGCTCCGGAGGTATGGAACATACGTCCGCCGCTGACTACCTGTTTTGGCCGGCTAACCTTCAAGCCAACACCGCTTACTCTACTCCCGACGAGATGATCGACACTAACCTACAGCCCCGCTACTCTACTGCAGACCAGATGCCGACAGACAACAATGTGTTTTGGCCAGCTAACCTTCAAGCCAACACCGCCTACTCTACTCCCGACGAGATGATCGACACTAACCTACAGCCCCGCTACTCGGCTGCAGACCAGATGCTGACAGACAACGATGTGTTTTGATCGGGTGACAACCAGCACACCGCCGGCTACGCTCCTGATCAGACCTGTTGGTCTATGGAACAGACGGCGCTCCGCGACGGCCTGTTTTGGCCCGACGACATCGTACCTAACTCCGGGTACTCTGCCCCTAACAACTCTCCTTCAGACCCACGAAGGTATTCACGACCTACTGTCTTTTATGAATTCGACAACCTTAAGCCTGCCCACGTAGACTCTTCTTTCCACAGCATTAAAACTGAATTTCGCAGAGCTCTCGGAAGGGACAAATCCAGCTGCAACATCTGTCAAAGTGGGCAGGCTTAAGGTTGTCGAATTCATAAAAGACAGTAGGTCGTGAATACCTTCGTAATATCCGCATGGAATGTAGTAATGTTTTTTTACCCCTGGAGCTGAAACGTAGAATTCGTTATCCGGTTTGTCTATGGTATTCCACGTATGTGGGTACTGAATTTCGGCTAGACCGACTTCCCAAGAACCTTCTAATTCTATGGGTTTAGCAAGCTTGGTTGTGAAATTGGAAATTGTGTTGTTAGGGAAAATGTCTGAGGAAGCGTTGCTCGGTAGAGTCACAAAAAAACTTTTGCGCTCCATGGTATACCGCTAGAGAATGAAGAGTCGATTAGGAGCGTTCTGGATTTTATTGAACATCTTGGGCTTGGCTCTCCGGTATCCAGCTGTTAAATTTTTCTGGCCAGCCGAGCCATTTGACTAAAATGAGTCGTTTTTTATTCTTAACTTTCCTAGCCAGTATTTTTTCAATCCTGTAAACGTCTGTGGATCCGACTTTAATTTTCTGTAATTAAGGGTCGTAAAAGGATCCTACAATCTCTTCACCATCGTAGTCTTTCAGTTTGTACACCGCCGGTTCCCTAGGTACAAGTTCAGATACGGTAAAGATTTCATCTGAAAATGTTTGCTCATAACCTTTCTCAAAAGGATGTCTGCTTTTAGACACCCTAACTGTGTCTCCTACTTTGAACTTAAACAGCGGCGGACCCGGGGGGCTGGCTACGCCGTATAAGTTTTTGAAAATTTTCCAGGAATTTAACGTGTTAACATCGGAAGGAGCCATTTTTATGCTTCGATGATAACTTTTGTTGTAAGAGTATACTAGATCCAGCAATTTATCGATGTAGGCTCTCGTGTTATAAGCGCTGAAATATTTCCACATTTTAGATTTTAGTGTGCGGTTAAATCTCTCCACCACAGAGGCCTTTAATTCGTTTCCTGTGGTGAAATGTTTTATTCCGATCTTCTTTAACAGTTTTTGAAAATCTCGGTTGAAAAACTCTTTGCCCTTATCGGTCTGGAGCTTCTTTGGAGTTCGACCGGCACACAGAATGTCTTGGAAGGCTCTTGTCACTTCCTTACCTGTTTTGTTCTTCAGGGGTCATACCCACGCGTACTTAGAAAGTACGTCAATACAGGTTAACAAATATTTAAAACCCAGATTATGCTCGGACACATTTGTCATGTCCGCTAAATCCATCTGCCATTGCGAGTCTATATTGGATACATAAACCTTATTTCTCCTAAAATGCCTTCTAGCGGGTTTGTGAATTGTATAAGCATATTGACCGGATAACCAATCCGACACCTGTTGTTCATTACTTTTCTGACCCGAAACCTCAAGAGCTCTTTTCAAAGAGTCTTTTCCCCCAAAGCTACCAGGATTTGCCGGGTTATAATAAACTTTTTTCAAGTAACCCTCCATCGCCGACGGTGAAAGAAAAATGTCAATGGTTTAAAAATCAAATGAGTCTTTATTGTTAATTTTCAAAACAACATTGTTTAAATTTCAAAACAGCATGATTAAAAACATTATTAAAATTTCAAAACGGCAGTATTAAAAAACATGATTAAAACATTTCATAGAACAGGAACATTGAGTTCAGACATTTCGTCTGATTTTTCTAAGTCGTACTCCCCGTAAAACCCCAAAGGTGCATCGGTCGTGTTCGGTTCAGAAAAATGTCTTTTAGAAAAGGCATCGGCTATTTCACATATTTTCGAGTAAGAGGGATCGTCCATGTTGTGAAAGGCTTGTACAATGGCTTCGCTAATAGAATGTTCTTTTTCCAGTTCATCGACGGCATTTTGCACAAATGAATGAACCTTGTGAAAAGGCGGAAAGATGTTGAAGCAACCCAGAGTCTTTATGACCAGGCTCCTGAGCCAAGGTTTGCGGAAAACAGTCAGATCCTCTTGAAAGCGGCCAACCCGATAAACAGAGTCAGGCTCAAACAGACACGTATGCTGCGTCTGGCTGGGGTGATCTATGAAACAGCCATGACAGGTGCTTTTTAGGTCCTGGTCGACTATTATGTCCAGCAGAGCCGCAATCAAACTCTTGACCAGTTTCAGAGTCTTTCGAAGTGTTTGACCCAGGGGCCCGTCAGTTTGCTCAATGTCCATACTCTCATAATCAGCATACCGGGACGATGGCTTCCATGCGGACAGAGCATCTACCAGGTCGTCCATGGCCTCTTCTTGCCGCATGGCCTGCACGGCTATCTCCTCAGCGCCCGTTAGGCTCCCCCGAGCCCGGACAAAATGGTCAGGTACAGCACGGTTCTCCAGGAGACTGTTCAGCCAATACATATCATCAGGGGCGGGTAACTGAGGTTCGGGCCAATAGATATGGTCGTTTGAGGGCATCAGAAGATCCGGCCAAGATGGTGGGTCTGAAGGAGAGTTGTTAGGGGCAGAGTACCCGGAGTTAGGTACGATGTCGTCGGGCCAAAACAGGCTGTCGCGGAGCGCCGTCTGTTCCATAGACCAACAGATCTGATCAGGAGCGTAGCCGGCGGGGTGCTGGTTGTCACCCGACCAAAACACATCGTTGTCTGTCAGCATCTGGTCTGCAGCCGAGTAGCGGGGCTGTAGGTTAGTGTCGATCATCTCGTCAGGAGTAGAGTAGGCGGTGTTGGCTTGAAGGTTAGCCGGCCAAAACACATTGTTGTCTGTCGGCATCTGGTCTGCAGCAGAGTAGCGGGGCTGTAGGTTAGTGTCGATCATCTCGTCGGGAGTAGAGTAAGCGGTGTTGGCTTGAAGGTTAGCCGGCCAAAACAGGTAGTCAGTGGCGGACGTATGTTCCATACCTCCGGAGCTTGGTTCTTCGGAGCGCATCAAAATGTCGAGGACTTCTGCCACCTCAGAGGCCGAGAAAACAGGGAGACGACCGGACCAGCTAGCACCAGCTTCGGTAGGGTAAGTAGTTGAAGACATCTCGATAGGTTTTTAGGTTAATGTAGACTGTGGAAAAGACCTCTGTATTTATCCCCACTCAATTAGGGGTGGTTGCCTCCCAGTTTTCTTCCTCCTCCTCCGAGCATGAATTATTCAACATGCTAAACTCCTCCTCCAATTTTCTTTTAATTCTTTTCATCTGGTCAGACAGTTTCCCTTGGTAAATAGCTTCATCAATATTTGGCATAAGAGCTTTAAAAAAAGTCCAGTCTTTTATAGAAAAATTAATTTCAGTCACTCGCTCCTTTATCACATTTTCTTTATCTTCCTCCTCTTCGTGACCGGCCTCGTTATATTCGGGAAGGATAGGCTCCTTCTTGGAAACAGCGATCGTGAGCTGTCCCTCAGCATTTCTTTTCACCTCTACCCGGCACAAAGCACAGTTAGAATCGTACCAGCCTGAGCTGAAGCGTGGTTCCCGTAACTCCCGTAACGTTCTTCTGGACACCCTGTTTGCTTTCTTAGGAGCGTTCACAAGACCGTCCATTCTGTTTGCTTTTGTGTGTGTCGTGGCGTTTTCACTAAATGACTAGAATTTTATACAAGAACTCTTTCGTCTCCTCCCACAGTCGGGGGTGAGAGACACGCCTCACCCCTAACCCTATAGGCGGATTGAGAGATAAAGGCGTACCTCGGGGGCGTGAGTATTGTTAATGGGGCGTGATAGGTGTCCGGTTTACGAAAGACCCACCCTAAAAGGTGTGGTTTAGAGATGATCAATTATGACGGTGGTCCAACCCCACCAGGAGTGGGGTATAGTTCATATTTTTATAGTTTCATAAATTTTCATATTTTTATAGTTACATAAATTATATTTTTATATTTTCATAAATCCTATTTTCATATTTTTTATATTTTCATATTTTTATATTTTCATATTTTCATAAATCATATTTTCATATTTTCATATTTGGGGGCGGGGCTTAAAGTCATCAATCAATCTAACACCTCCTTTGACAGTTGCTTTCTGTATGTACTACTCTTCAGTCACTAGAGCCAATTAAAAAGATGTGCATGGTATTGTACATGATTGTGTGACCTGCAGCTAAGGAAAGCCTGATCAGGGTTTGCCTTTGCAGCTACTCTCGTTGATTTGTCCCTGAGAGGCCCTATCTATGAATTTTATTACAAATTTTCCTAATTCTGAAGGAAGTACTGTCCGAATAATGAATAGATTTTCTAATGTGTTAATTTCATGCCATTATGGAAACCTTGCATGCAAACCTGCTGAAATCTTTATTAGAGAAGTTTTTTTGTTTGCATGGGTCTCATTCTTCATTGATATTGGATCATAAACCCCAGTTTGTTTGAGAAAATAAAAACAGAAGTACAGTAGTGTGGCATTTGGCAGCCTCATTGACCCATACAGCTAAAAGCCTCTAGGCTCAAAACTCCATCCCATACTGCCATAACAATCCACCCATAACCACATGGATAACCCCAACTGAAATTACCTACCTGCATTTTACTAAAAACACAAAATGATTAAATTGAGAATGTGTAGGTAAGTCAAGGACTATATAAAGTCTGATTGACTATCACTAAGGACAGCATTTAACAAGTGGACAAAATAAAATAAATTACTAATCATAGTAATGTGATTGAGCTCCCAATAGTCACCAAACAGTGGCTATGCAGCTACCCACGTTTCTTAGCAAAGAACCACAAGAAGAAACACATTATAGAAAGAATGTTTCTGGGAGTGAACAGAAAAACAATCATCTGTAAAGAACATGTGTTGGAATGGATTTAGAAGAACCACAGAAAAGTCAGACCTAATGAAGATGTGGACTGAAAAAGTAATATCCAAACAGAGTTGGTAACATTTTTCTGAGCAGTAGTGACAAACAAACTTGAAGGTTAAACTCTCAGCAAAAAGTTTAAAGGGATAAAATGTAAGAATAAAACTTAAACTGGTAAAATGGTATTCCAAGGTGAAGTGAACTGAAGGTGCCATTATTGTGTCAATAAAGAAAATTTCAGCAGATTTTCATATTTTTCATATTTTTTAGGAGTTTAAAAAAGTTATGACCAAGATTTTACTGATTCATATTTTACCTATGTTTATTTTAAAAAGTAGTGTTTCTTAGTAAGCTACACACATAATTTGCATCATTACATCTGTAAATGGGTCTGACATCAAAAGAATGTCTAATCAGATTAGTGAAATTCTTTCTTTTTTTTGTACCAATCAGACTGCTTTGCCAATTAAAAACCCAAGAATAGCATGCTTTTTCATTAAAATCCCCAAAATGATTTGCAGGTTAGGTTAACTGACAACTCTAAAATGGCCCCAGAGTGAGTGAGTGTGTGAGTGTGTGTGTGTGTTTGTTTCTGTGTACACTGAAGTGAATTAAAAGTAAGAAAATTAAATATAAGACACGTGCAAATCAATGACAAGATATGCAAATCATTAACTGCAGTTTCTGTCTACTTAATAACTACAAGATTTTCACATATTAAGCAAGATGTTTGCATAAATGCAGCAATTATTATATTAGATAGTGACAGGAAAGAGCTAATTAAAAAGGCTGACAAGAGTACATACAGCATAACAATAAGTAATAAAGAACAATTACTTAATTGATGTTTCAACAACATTTCAAAATAAATACAAGAGGAAAATCCTAACAAGCCAGGTCAGAAAAAACATATTCAGCTTGTTAGATTTCCTGCAATTGTGTGTATAAATCCTGCTGTTGTTTCTGGTTTAGTACAATATAGGAACTGGTTAGTAGCAACATATTTAAGATGGGAATCCTCTTCCCACTCTTACCCTCCAAGGACTGAATTGAGTAATGAGGCTGCATTACAAATTGGTAATGGGTAAGAAAACCAATGCAGGTGAAAGTGAGGAGTTCAGGGAGTATTTGAGATGGCAGTGTAGGATGGCATACATTTTTATTTTGGTGGTGTGCTTCATAATAACATATTGCAGGCAAATGGAAATACTGTATATTTACTGTATTATTTAATACAATTTCTATGCTCAAAAGTATTAACACTCTGCAGTATCCTGGCCATCACATTCTGATTAAAATGTTATTATTTTTTAGTTGTCACAGTAATGCAGCTTAAAAGGTTTGTGTGTGTGTTTGATGTTTGTATTGTATAATTATCATTAATCTGATAAGATTTACAAGTAAACATTTTATTTTACAATGTACACATGGCAGTAAATTTGAACTTTAATTATTTTGGTTTAAATAGAGAATTACGGTCTAACTCTTTTTATGCTCTTGTTTCTTGTTGTTGAAAACAATTACACAACGGTATTATAAGGAAAACAATATTGTACTCATGCCAGTCAGCGGCCAATCAATTTTTATGTATCTGAGTTATAAAGATTTATTGTATGTTGCCAAATGCCTAAAATTCATATTTGTTTAACAGTTTCCTGGTTTCATATTTATGTAAGAGACTATCCACAAGTTTGATGTAACCATTAAGGAATAACAACAGACTGCTACTGCTACTGCCTGAAACGTTCAGGCACTCAAGCTGAATTTTCTGCTCTACCGTTGCAGTTTGAAATTTGAAATTGATATGTCAGTTGAACTCTCTTATGGATAATTTGTTTTCCTCTCAGAAGTGTCATCTCTAAGGTGTCAGATACTACATCTTTTACTATGTACTGATGTCACAGTGTTACTTCTGTTACAGTTTTTCCCAAATTTATGTATGCCACCAAATGTACCTCTGTAGTTAACTTGTATGTGTGTAAATAGGAGACTGCACCTTAAAATGGTTTCCGCAGTAACCGTAATGAAAGTTATTTGCAGTATTAGTTAAGCTCTAAGGCAGGTCTTTAAAATTCTATTATTTTGATTTAAATAAAAGCTTAACAGTTCTTTTATTTATTTTTTTTAATTTTCAAATCTGCACAGCATCCAGGTTAATTTTCTTCCAAGGTTCTAGTTTAATAGAGTGAACTCAATCTATCTAAATCCAGTATCATAAAGATTGTTCTGGGCTTGCTCTACTCTCAGGTGACAATAAAAAAAATTAGAAAATATAGGACGTTAGTACTCAAACGTTACATTTATAATCATTATTTGAAAATATATTGTTATATGATAACTTTGCAATTAGTGTTAAACTATTTGAAGACATCTTTATGAAGTAATTTTCTGTGTTCAGTAAAAACTGTATACACTTTTATAGTTATTAATAGTGTGTACAGTATATTGTAACTCATACATTACACTTTGATATGAGATTTATTGTTCTTGCTGTACTCTCATAGTAAAGTTGTGGTGATAAAGTTCATACCCTTTCACAAACTAACAATGCCCAGAGTATATTCACAATAGCATGCTCTATTGTAATGTCCCTGGTTTGTCTCATCTGGGTCGTAATTGGCTTCGCCACTCTAGTTAACAGCTACACAACAGAGCTTTGTAATAAGTGTGTATATACCCTATTGTTCATATACAGAATGCATGTCACTTTGTTAATAGGCGTATTTATACCACAGTATCTTTTCTGTTTGTATTTTCTGAGTGCAATTGTAATATTGAGGTTTCATTTTTTAATTCAGATTAGTTTTCTTGAGGGTGTAGATAACCAGTCAATACAGTCAATAATTATTGATAAAGACATACTTGCTTTGCAAATAACACATAAATTCTGTTTTATCATTACTTAATATAACAAGCAAGAAATGTAATACAATCCATCTCAATGAAGAGGCTTTTTCATGAAAAAATTACATGTGAAGAATTTTTTTTTCATAAACTTTTATTTAAGTTCAGCTTGCTATTGAAAAGCATCAGTCCAGTTACAGAATTTCCTCGTTATGCAGTAATTTCTGGAAAATAGGTGTTAAAGGAACTCTACAAAACACTCCACTTATATATGTTACTTAGCCCACGTGATCTGTATTGATGGACAAGAAGAATTTTTAATCTCATGTTTTCATGCAGAATAAAGAGAAAAAAGTTTATAATGTAATAGAAGCTAATAGTGACCTATGCTGTGCAATGGTAAAAAATGTGAAAAAGGTGCATGGAAAAACTCAACTTTACTTATGACTCATATCACATTACTAATGTTGATTAATCTACATGGCAGATGTACATTAATATGCTCAAAATTATTATGTATTAATTGAAGACAGGACTCTTGAATGAGGGGAAGAGGTAGATCCTCATCTCAAAATGTCAATCGAATGTGGCTTTAGGTTCTTGTTTATGATGTACACTGATTTTTTTCGGAAATTTCCATTTAGCAATATTTTAACAAAAAGCATGTGTTTTGCACATTTTGAACATATGACTGCATAGCTGACATGTGAATTATGTGATACAAGTAAAATGAGATTTTTTTTTTTTAATTTATTGACGTTTTGCTGTTGTATTGCATTGATCACTGTTAGCCTGGATTATATCATAATATTTTTTTACATTTCTCCATCCTGCATGAAAACATGAGATTAAATTTTTTTCTTAACCATCACTACATGCTACATGGGGTAAGACACATATAAAACATATAATTTTTTAAGTAGAGTATTCCTTTAAGTGCTCATATACATCATATTTAACTTTCCTGACAATCTGGCCTAGTTGATTTATTTGATTTAACTTAATTTAAATTTAGCAATTTCTCTCTCTCTCTCTCTCGCTTTGTATAATCTTAAAATCATTGAGTATTTGCTTAACATACCATTTATCTTTTGGGACGTAGGGCTATTTTACCCTTTTTAGCACTATACCTATTTTGCTGTAATAATTTTAACTTAATAATACTTTGTACATTTCAAAGTGACTGTTTAAGGCGTCAATTTGCATATATGTATATGTACTGTATATGGTAAACAAAGATCTTTAGGTATATCTGAGGTTAAGTTCAAATTTATTAACATGTACATTGTACATTGAAAGGCTTGCATGTCTCCCATTGAATAGTGACAATAATAAATCTGCCAATATGCACAAAAGCAATTAAGTGTAAGATCTTGACAAGCCACCATCATTTCTATTCTAGTACAGAGGCAGAAGAGCCCTACATTTTTGTACCTCCCTGTCATCCTACACGAAGGCTGATGTAGAATGATCACTTACATTACATTGTCTGTTGCTGTATACCTTTAAAAGTGTTGACTATGATGATTTTAAACTATTACTTTAAATTAGTAAAAATTTTAAAATAAGTAATCTGGCAATCTTTCACTTATACTTGTCCTTAGTATTAAACATGTGTGGGTTTGGAATTAGGTCAAGTTGGATTGCAGAACCAACTGGCTTTTGTTTTGGGACTGCACTTTAGGTGCAGCTTTATTGTTGTGGGCACTAGTTGAGTGTGATTCATTGAAAAGAGAACCATGCAGGATTCTAGCTAAGAGACTGACAGTTTCCCACTCACATATTGTGCTTTTTAAGCCTTAAGACAGGGGTGGTGAACTCCAGGCCTGGAGTGCCACAGTGGCTACAGGTTTTCATTCTAACCCTGTTCCTAATCAGTGACCAGTTTTCACTGCTAATTAACTTTTTCCCCATCACTTTAATAGCCCTGTTAGAAGAGTTCAGCCCTCTGAACTGATTCCTTACTTCATTAAATGGCAGCCAAGCAGAAATGAGATGCGAAACGAGCTAACAGATGACCAGCTAAACCGGGTCTTCTTGCTATTAATTAAACCCATTATTTAATTCCGTGGCTTGTTGCTGCTCTCGTTCTGCCACAGCACATATTTCGAAAACTGTTGTTTTTCTGTTCTTTCTAAGAGCACCGTCAAAATGTTTTGGTGACCTGAGAGATCGACCTTACCAAGACCATCGCCTCTCTTTAATTTCAGATATTGTGTGGTGGCTTGTTTTGTGTCTCATGATTGTTTGGCTGCTAATTAAAGAAAAAGAAACAACTATGGGGCCTGAGTCAAGTTAATTAAAAGAAGTAATCAGCAGCAAAAACTGGTCACTAATTAAGAAGATGGTTAAGATGGTAAGAATGAAAACCTGCAGCCACTGCGGCACTCGAGGCCTGGAGTTCGCCTCCCCTGCTTTAGGCCTTTTTTGATAGTAATTAATCCTAAAATCATAACACCTGGCTGTGAAAATGGCACATGTTGATTCATGTAGCAGCCATTCAAAGGGCTGTTTGTATCTTACTGATATTTTTTTACCCAATCAGAAAATGGAATACTCAGCCATATAGATGCAAGAAGCTTATAGTGAGCCTGAGGTGGTGCCAGTCAGCATGCCTGTGTCAGTGCCATGTTTTGGGTCTATGCTTGCTCAGAGTGAAAGTATAAAATCACTTCAAGCAGTAGATCCAAAGGTATTTTTGTCAGACAATAAAGAGCAGAAACAATCTTCTTTGCCTACATCGTTTCCTTGTCAGTCTCTTCAATCTAGTACACAGGTTATATGTAAGTTGTTTGTGTGTTAGTTTATATGTCTTTATTTACTTTCTTACTTTTTGCATGTAATTTTCATTTTGTGAGTATAAATAATTTATAAAGCTGTGCTATATGGATAAACAGCTGTACCAGAGAAGGGTTACGATTGATATATTATGGAAATCTCTATGTATATTCTAATCTAACAGTAAAGGAGAGTGTGACAGGAGGTGGGCATCCTCTGACTGGGCATAAAAGGGTAGCATGGATACACAGTAACTTTTTAAGTTTTTGTCTGTTTGCTTACAATTTTACAAATGTACAGTATATTATATAGTGCTATTCATTACTGACATTACTGTAAAGCTATAGTTATATTGAATCAGAAAAGAATGAACAAATGTTTTGAAGGGAGCTATGCATTGTCAAAGATGAGACAGAATAGTCGATAAAAGGTTTGGGGCAGCCACCCGTATAATTTTTCCTGGCTGCAAAAGAGTTGAGTATAGAGTATATATGTGTACAGATTTGAGACCAAAACAGAACTGTCTTGTTGAGGCAAAGATAGTGGTTTTAAAGCAGAGGATAGGAAGTGATGTCATCAGGGCCAGAAACGGAAGTGATGTCAGAGGGACCAGGCAGAATTTCTGTAATCGGTCTGCAGTGGAAAGAGAGAAAGGGTCAGTACGCTCCACCACCCCCTGGTCATACTTTGCCTTCACTGAGTTGACACTGCAAACACCTTTCCAGGTCTAGCTCTCAACTTTGAGACTTTCCCTCCACGGCTGCACCATAATGCCCCTAAAATCTGTTTCATCTTTTGCCTGCACATTTTCACCACTAACTCTGTTTCACATGGCTTACCTGGGCTCAGTAGCAGCTCAATTTGCCACACTTTTTCCCAGCTCCATGAACCAGTAGCTCTGCCAGCATCTACACACCAAGGCCTGTGGATCTTAGCACATGGAGAAGTGATGGTGGAGCTGCAGAGGTAGCAATCTCTCAGATGTCTCCTACTCAGATGTTCCCCCTAATGCTGCAATGGGCATTAAAGTCAACACTCCGCAGCAACTTTTCTGAAGAGCCAAAGAAGACTGTTACAGGGTGTTGCCGAGTTAGATGGTTGGTCTTCTTTTTGTCCCACTCCTGACACCACAGTGCAACGAGTATCAGAATTAATTGTTGCACTTTACATAGCTCTTTTAAGTGGCTTGCTGTTGTTAATAGGACCATACAGCACTGCAGTCTTATCGTTTTCAAAGGCTGGTGACAGAATACCAGCTCATACAATGGGTAACTCATCATGGACTGATGCAGCTTGTCAGCGCTATTACAGATTGATCTTTTGATGTGATAAAGTAACTAAGTAAGAGGTGCAGTGACTGATTTTATGACATATCACATAATAAAGTGACTTGTGAATAAACTGGAATAAGAACTCATTATCTAAGATAGGGTAGGGTGGAGGATCATTGGGGGCTGTGTTATGTTGAGGAGACTGACAGCCTGAGGGAAAAAAGCTATCATATAACCTCAAAGATCTGGCTCTGACTCTAATAAATTTTTCCAGATGGTAAAAGGATGAAGAATCCATGAATGGGGTTAGAAGGGTCCAGCACAATGCAGCAATAATATAACAACATCAACATTTATTTATATAGCACATTTTCATACAACAATTTAGCTCAAAGTGCTTTACAAAATGACAAAAGGAACTTACAAGAAAAAAAAAACAATTAAGATTAGGTAATAATATTAAAGAATAAGTAAGAATAAAAAAGGTAAGATCATATGGCCGAAAGGGCAGAAAAACACTCCAGTTGTTGAGAAAACGTTTGGCTTCCCTGTGTTGTGAACTCGCCTGAAACATTCATTAAATTCCAAGGACACCTTGCCACAATATCTCTGAAAAAGATGGATGTTTAATGATTACATCCATCAATCCAGGGATGCGCCCATTCCAGCATGCATCGGGTGCAAGGCAGAAACAATCCCTGGATGGGACATCAGCTCATTGCAAGATGAACACAAGTACACACCTACACTGGCATTATTTTAGCATCACCAAATCCCCAAGGGAACACCAGGGACATGACTCCCTGAGAGGCAGCAGCGCTACCGTTCTTCTACTGAGCCATCCCCACATGTATAATTATTAACAGTATTCATTATTTAAATTAACGATTTATCTGTAAAATGCAATATACATACTTTAATGAATTTCATCATGAAATTTTGGTATCAAGTATAAATCTAAGGATTCTAAATGTGCAGAGAGCTGGAATATCATACATTAGTAGTACATACAGAAAGCAACTGTCAAAGGAGGTGTTAGATTGATTGATGACTTTAAGCCCCGCCCCCAAATATGAAAATATGAAAATATAAAAAAATATGAAAATAGGATTTATGAAAATATGAAAATATAAAAATATAATTTATGTAAATATAAAAATATGAAAATTTATGAAAGTATAAAAATATGAACTATACCCCACCCCTTGGGGGTTGGACCACCGTCATAATTGATCATCTCTAAACCACACCTTTTAGGGTGGGTCTTTCGTAAATCGGACACCTATCACGCCCCATTAACAATACTCACGCCCCCGAGGTACGCCTTTATCTCTCAATCCGCCTATAGGGTTAGGGGTGAGGCGTGTCTCTCACCCCCGACTGTGGGAGGAGACGAAAGAGTTCTTGTATAAAATTCTAGTCATTTAGTGAAAATGCCACGACACACACAAAAGCAAACAGAATGGATGGTCTTGTGAACGCTCCTAAGAAAGCAAACAGGGTGTCCAGAAGAATGTTACGGGAGTTACGGGAACCACGCTTCAGCTCAGGCTGGTACGATTCTAACTGTGCTTTGTGCCGGGTAGAGGTGAAAAGAAATGCTGAGGGACAGCTCACGATCGCTGTTTCCAAGAAGGAGCCTATCCTTCCCGAATATAACGAGGCCGGTCACGAAGAGGAGGAAGATAAAGAAAATGTGATAAAGGAGCGAGTGAGTGAAATTAATTTTTCTATAAAAGACTGGACTTTTTTTAAAGCTCTTATGCCAAATATTGATGAAGCTATTTACCAAGGGAAACTGTCTGACCAGATGAAAAGAATTAAAAGACAATTGGAGGAGGAGTTTAGCATGTTGAATAATTCATGCTCAGAGGAGAAGGAAGAAAACTGGGAGGCAACCACCCCTAAGTGAGTGGGGATAAATACAGAGGTCTTTTCCACAGCCTACATTAACCTAAAAACCTATCGAGATGTCTTCAACTACTTACCCTACCGAAGCTGGTGCTAGCTGGTCCGGTCGTCTCCCTGTTCTCTCGGCCTCTGAGGTGGCAGAAGTCCTCGACATTTTGATGCGCTCCGAAGAACCAAGCTCCGGAGGAATGGAACATACGTCCGCCGCTGACTACCTGTTTGGCCGGCTAACCTTCAAGCCAACAACGCTTACTCTACTCCCGATGAGATGATCGACACTAACCTACAGCCCCGCTACTCTGCTGCAGACCAGATGCTGACAGACAACGATGTGTTTTGGTCGGGTGACAACCAGCACCCTGCCGGCTATGCTCCTGATCAGACCTGTTGGTCTATGGAACAGACGGTGCTCCGCGACGGCCTGTTTTGGCCCGACGACATCGTACCTAACTCCGGGTACTCTGCCCCTAACAACTCTCCTTCAGACCCACCGTCTTGGCCGGATCTTCTGATGCCCTCAAACGACCATATCTATTGGCCCGAACCTCAGTTACCCGCCCCTGATGATATGTATTGGCTGGACAGTCTCCTGGAGAACCGTACAGTACCTGACCTTTTTGTCCCTGCTGAGGATGCTCGGGGGAGCCTAACGGGCGCTGAGGAGATAGCCGTGCAGGCCATGCGGCAAGAAGAGGCCATGGACGACCTGGTAGATGCTCTGTCCGCATGGAAGCCATCGTCCCGGGATGCTGATTATGAGAGTATGGACATTGAGCAAACTGACGGGCCCCTGGGTCAAACACTTCGAAAGACTCTGAAACTGGTCAAGAGTTTGATTGCGGCTCTGCTGGACATAATAGTCGATCGGGACCTAAAAAGCACCTGTCATGGCTGTTTCATAGATCACCCCAGCCAGACGCAGCATACGTGTCTGTTTGAGCCTGACTCTGTATATCGGGTTGGCCGCTTTCAAGAGGTTCTGACTGTTTTCTGCAAACCTTGGCTCAGGAGCCTGGTCATAAAGACTCTGGGCTGCTTCAACATCCCATGCGTGGGCATGCAAGCAAGATTTGTGTATATTTCTTAATATGAAGCCACGTTTTAGAAAGTGCTGGGAAGATAAGTGTTTATTTCTTAATATTAGTTTTGAATTTAGTGTTTATAAAATGAAGCGGCGTGTCTTGAGCTTATAACTTAGAGCGGGGAGTGAATATCGTTTTTAGAAAGGTTCGGCTAGATAATTATATATCTTATATCGTTTTAGTTATGGCTAAGCAGGAAAGACGCGTGTCGTGAACTTAGAGCAGGGAGTCAATATCTTATATCGTTTTTAGAAAATTTTCTTACTATTAGTTTATAACTTAGAGCAGGGAGTCAATATCTTATATCGATTTTAGAAAATTGTATATTTATTTTCTTACTATTAGTTTATAACAGAGCGATGAGTCAATATCTTATAGCTTATAAATCATATTAACGTAATCCATATTTTTATAGTTTCATAAATTTTCATGTTTTTTATAGTTACATAAATTATATTTTTATATTTTCATAAATCCTATTTTCATAATTTTTTTCATATTTGCATATTTTCATAAATCATGTTTGGGGCGGGGCTTAAAGTCATCAATCAAAAAGGGGCGGGGCTTAAAGGTCATAAATCAAAGTTGGGGCGGGGCTTAAAGCCATCAATCATTCGTTGATTATAGCTATCTGTATAACTATGAAGTACACCAGGATGCGCAAAAACAAGTACCCATTCTAATACTCTGGATCACAACTCTGGAGTCAAATATATTCCTAAAGGTACCTATCTGAAGCAGAGACTTAAGTCACAGTAGATAAAGTTACCAACATTAAAACTCTGTTCCGCAGATGTGTTAATTTCCATGAAAAGAAAGTGCAGAAATTAACCTTTTTTCTATCAGGATATTTTCTGAGACAAAATAGCGTAAGGTAAGGTACAGTAATGGTGTCTTAAAATGGATCGGTAGCAAAAATGACTTAAATAAATAAAATGCTGACTAAGCCTCTGTTGTCTATAAAAAATGTCTTATTAGGTTTTTTTGTTAGAGCAGTAATGGGTGAGATTATGGCATTGAAGGCTTTGATAAATGGCATCATAA
Organism: Erpetoichthys calabaricus; assembly: GCF_900747795.2. Lineage (NCBI taxonomy): Eukaryota > Metazoa > Chordata > Cladistia > Polypteriformes > Polypteridae > Erpetoichthys > Erpetoichthys calabaricus. The sequence continues at coordinate 144,419,100 of NC_041398.2, read as the reverse complement.
AAAAATCCCCTCCATTCCCTCCTCAAGCCACTCTCTTACATCACATTTTACCACGGTATGCTAAGAAGCACCTCTGGGAGTCTTATCTACCCACTACTATCAGATAATTCAATGTTTCCTCCCAATATACTTGTTAAATTTATTTTGAAATATTTGCACCATATATGTTTATTTATTGATTTATTGATTGATTATCAATATTATTTGTCCCATGAGTCTGTATCCATGTTTTGTTTGTTTCTGCTGCTGTATGCATTTGAATTTCCCCATGGGATTAATAAAGTTTATCTAATCTAATCTATAATAATTAAAAAACCCACAATTCATTCTACTTGCTTTAAAATTTCAGGAAGTTTTCAATTCAGCCTCACAGTAACTTTTGAGGGATGTATGCAAGTAACTGCAAGTAATTTCATGCCATAAAAATATAACTTTGTTCCCTTTGAAACTCAAACTTTTCTTTTACAAATATTTGATTTTCTCATAAATGCCAAAGAATTACGTGGGCATGCTGTATGTGTGCCTGAACATCTTAAGAATTTCATTAATATATACTAATATACTGCGGTGGGCTGGCACCCTGCCCGGGGTTTGTTTCCTGCCTTGCACCCTGTGTTGGCTGGGATTGGCTCCAACAGACCCCCATGACCCTATAGTTAGGATATAGCGGGTTGGATAATGGATGGATGGATGGATACTAATATAAAGGTACCCAAAAAATCTCAGAAAGGTTTTAATCTCATCTTTTCACTGAGAATGGGGATAAAAAAGTTTATAATCCAGTTGGCTTCAATGGGTGCAAGCAGAGGCCAATGTTAAACAATAAACAATATTAAGATGTCCATGAAAAAATCTTAAGTTGCTTGTGTCACACAATAAACATGTCAATCCAGTCATGCTTAAAACGTCCAAAACACAAACATTTCTTTTGCTAAAATATTCTTAAGTTGTAACGGCCGACCCCTTTACCCAGCCGGCAGCTACACCTCCAAGACCTGTGGCCTGGATAATTTACTGAGAAATAATCTAACTATCAAGCTGTACTTCTAACCAATTACATTTTTCCCCACAATCGACGGTGTAAATATAAGTACACAAAAGCAGGATGTAAAATTAAACGGATTAAATGTATTAAATGAAACAAGACATGCAAAAAATAGAAAACAGATATAAATATAAATATCCCTCCACCCCAGCAACAACAAGACACCACCAAATATAAATACAACAAAAACCCTCCCTTGCCCCTGTAGCATATAAACACACAACACGAATAACAAAAATTGAATGAGATACGGAAATGAATGTGAACTTGAGTCCGGTTATAAAAAAAATGTCCTGAATGCGGTTGACTGAATTAGCGAAAAATGAGTCGTTTGATTTTCCCCAGACAAAATGGAGCAGCCTCACCGTGAATCCTCGGTACGTGGTGGATGATTAATTCCGACCCCGGGGTCTCTCGTGATGAGGTTCTTGAAGCAAGTCCGGCGGATAGAAAAACAAACTGGATGGAAACGCGCGATGTGGAATATAACAGGTACAGATGGCTCGTGGTCGTGCATGTGAAAAATCTCCTTCTCTCCTCTCCTCTCTCTCTTCTCCTTCCTGATTACTTAAATAGTCTATGTGACGGCTGTGATTGATTAATTAAGAACAGGTGTTTTCCAGGTTTGCGGCTGTGGTCTCCTTCCATCATCCGTCCCCCTTCACGGGGACGGCATTAACTGATACACAAAGAAACAGCAAACGGGACAATGAAACGAGACGCACTCAGAACTGACATTTAACACTAACTATGTGGCCCCGCTACAAAGTAAATACTTCCAAAAAATTAGCGTATACACAAAAGTGAAGTGAGTTTAACAGAATTCAAGCTTTTCAATTGAAGACCTGCCTTCCCCCTCATTCACTATGCAGAAGAATCACTTGAATTGGAATATACTATACTTTTGTACATTATTCTATTTTTTATGTTTATACTGAAGCACTCTTATATGAATGCAAAGTTTAATATAAGATAACATTCTCCAAAACAGTAATGTCATTAAAGGCTGGAGAAGTGCCCCAGTCCATTGAGAAGTCCACCCTTACAGATACCCACACTCACACAGGATAAATTAGGAATCTCCATTTTTTTAATCAATTTATTCTAATTCAATGAGCATATTGCAGCAACCAACTATGGAGGAATGACCAATCCTTCATAGAGTACTTTCCATATGCATCCACATTCTATACTTAATTATGTGTTAAGGTCATTGCTGGCATCAGTGCACCTACTGCCGTAAATGGCCTGCCCTGGCCTATGACCTCAGGTTTTAGAACTTTGACTACCAGGAAACGTCTCTCTCTAAAGTTCAAAATCAAAATAGTTATTTTTTTTACATCCTTTGCCACTGCCAATGTAATCTCTGGTTTTGCAGCCTTACTAAAGTTCAGTCAATAAAACTGTAATGGTTCATCGTGTATTATAAAAAGTAATATTCAAAAGGCCAATGCTGTCATTTATACTTCTGTAAACACTCACTTATTCTGAATGCACATGGAAAATGTCTATCAGTCATTAAACTGCTGACAGTGAACTTCCTGATACTAGACCACTCAGTTGATATCTGACGGCACATTCTGATGGTGCTGAAAACAATGATAATGCTCTATTTATCTTGAAAAACAAGCAGATTAGCTGGACAGTAAGTGTCACTAGCCTATGCTGTGTGTCCTTTCACTTATGCTTCACGTGCTGTTAACTTCAGATTTTATAATATCTGATAACCTGATTTTTTCAGTACAAAGTTTCAGAGAGTAGTAGCCTATCCCACCAGCAGCTGCAATGCAGGAACCAATTGTGGTTGAAATGCCAAATTTATCTTAGAAACTCTCATTCACACACTCATCCACAGTTATGTAATTAACACATCAACCTGATATGGCTGTGTAGGAAAAAATTTAAATACTTAAGTGAAAACATATTTGCCTGCAAATATAATAAGAATATGCTACAAACACACATGAAATATTTGTTATGTAGGACAAGGTGGGCACTATCTGTTCTGCTTGGCTTTTGTGGCACACCAGGCCTGTTAAGAAAGAAGATTTAACAGGGATGCAGGAATCTAGCTGAACAAAACCCTTCTTGCATTCCAAACTACAATAAGTGACTGAATTCTACCTTGTACCAAGATCTGCCTGGATTTCATATGAAAACAAAGATGTAAATCACCTGCACTGACATCTTTCCAGAAACCCCTCTGCTGACATCTTGAACCAGAAGTTATGAAGTGGACTCAAGCAAGGACTAAGAGATATATCTCAAGGGAAAACAACTAAGTTGGACAGAAGAACACACTTAATAGAAGCCACTAATTTTATAACTGGAAGTGACTTTAATTCAATCAGGGAAAGGTTCAACCTTACTTTAAAACTCTCTATACCATCCTAAAGAAGCTCTCTCTGGGATATTCGCCGGGCACTCCCTGAACTCCCTGGAGATTCTCCCAGGCAGAGTGAAATATTCAAAATGACCCTTTGAAACCTGGTCTGCAAAACCTAAAAGGTTATGAGTAACTCTTCTGTGGAGAGATGAATCCGACAAATTGTTGTCTTTGTGAATCTGAGAGCTGAGATCCAGTTTGCCAAGCTAAACTTTGAGCCATTCTGAAGGCTGAGAAGCAGGCATCGCTTCAAGAATAGGAACTTCAGCATCTAAACTGTTGTACCAGAAAGAGTAATGCATATCATCCCTAAGTTGCAGGCAGCACAGCCAAGGGCCTAACAGCAGAAAGCAAACTGAGAAAACAGCAGCACGTCACTGACAAGGATCATGCAGCTAACAGAAACAGTGCACTCTAATTGATGAAGAATCCTACACTTGAACCTGGTTCAACAACAAAGCAACAGCTCCACACAACATTGGACATCATCTTTAAAGACTTGGTACTATAAAACTATTTATGTGTTCCAAGATAAATTACTACCTAAATAGCAAATAAATACAGCCTTTCTATATTATATATGTTTGTCTGTCTAGTCTGTCCATGTCCTGTCTTATATGTCTGTATATATAGGCACATTTATTTCTATAATCCTTGTGTTTACTAATAAATTGTATTATTTCGTTTCTTAAAATGAGTGTGCCTTGTTTACCTTGATATAAGTCTAAAAGGCTGAAGTCCTGCCTCCTACAACAGAGAAAGGTTAGGTAAATAAAGTATGAGCCTTTATGAATTATTTGATTAATTATAGCTATTGAAAAACTGATAATTAATTAACCAAGTTAGAATTTCTCTTTCAAATCCCATATTATTATGATGTCCTCCTGAATGGGCATCTTATTGATAATCATTAAATTCCTACAATGTCCAAGATATGTGAGGTATTAGTACAACCTAATTTGCCAACATGCCATTCTACTTTGCAATATTACATGCAGAACTCACATCTATATAAAGTATAGTAAAATCAGAGGTTGGGACCAAGGCTGTTACAGATAAGAGAAAAGGTGGATAACAGAACAGCTACTTTAAAAATGATATACAGTAGATTAGTTTAGCAAATAGTCATATTTATTTACAAAACAAAACTATTAACAAAACATAATATAATAGTAACAAAATTAATTAATTCATATAATACTGTACTGACCAGCATAATAACCAAATACAACTCAGAGAAGGCGGAGTTTTCTACGTTTTACTTGGGAGTCTTCATTCTGTAACAGTCAGTGCCCTGTCTTATACTCTGCTATCTGGGTTAAGTAGGACACCTCCAAAACAATAAAATAAATCTTTCCCTACTAATCAGTTTATCTTCCTGCCACTTACTTTTTGTTTTACTCTATACTGTAAACACTCCTGTTTATTGTCTCCTGACTCCCTTCTCAATACTTCCTTCTGCCACACTTTCCTTTTCCTTCTAACTTCTCCTGTTACTCATCTCCTAAGAAGCATGTCCGCCCCTTATAGAGCAGAATCCCTTCACCCAGTCCTAACACTTACAGCATTCATTCCACCCTTTCTGCTCCTGCACAGTGCATCACAAGCTGCCTGAATATCACAGCATATTAACAAAACATAACAGAATTTAAAAATAAAATTACAATACAGAAGAACATTAACATTAATACAGAATAACATTACCATTAGTGATTTCCATTTTCGATATTTTTTTCAATTTTGTTGACTTTACATTTGTATAGTTCACTGTTGTTTTTCCTACTCCATAAATTGAAGCAATACTTGAAACACATTTGCTGTTTTGTAAATGTTTAATAATTTCAGTTTTCTGTGACACTTCCAACACCACACGCATATGATTATCAGTGATAACAATGTAAAGTAGATTAATTATAACAAAAGACAAAAGCTACAAAACACTATTAAAACTAAAGGTACGTAAATGACAGTGTGGTTTCAAAATGCAGCATAACACATTGTGCTGGGGAAGAAAACTATGCGCTAACGCAAAGGAAAGTTGTTCCAATGTGCAGAGCTCACAGCGTACCACACAGCAGTAGCAGTACAGTATTAGACAGGCGGTGGCGTGCACAATGTTTTTTATTTTTTTGTCGCTGGCGGTTAACAGAGATTGACCATTAATCAAGTGATGGAAAATCTAGGTTTTACTCTGCATAACATGCAAAGTTGACTGACTCATCCATTCATCAGCAAAAAACACCATTTCGTGATTAGTTAAAAAGCTGAAAATTCAAAACACTGTACAGTACATCTGCAGCAGTAGGTATCCACTAGGCAAAAACATTTCCATATATCAGTATGCAGGGATAAAAACATCGCCTACAACAGAAAAACAAAATATTCAATATTTTAAAAGAATGGGTTGCTAAATTAGTTGAATTTGGTGATGATACAGAAAAAAACAATACTAGCTGACCCATATTTTTTATTTGTTGATATTTATTAATAAGAATTTAGCGAGTAGGCTATAATAATTCAACGTGTCCTTTTTTGTGTCAGTACTGAGGAAAAATCATGGAGAGAAACAGGGAATTTGGTTTATGCAAATGAAGGCTGCCAGCAAAAGCAAAGCAGAAAGAGGAAAGATTGACAAAGCTCAAGAAAGACATGGTTAGCAAGAGTGTTACAAAGCTCAAGCGCGTGTCAGACCCTGTGACTGAGTGTAAGTGTTGCTTTGCCAAAATCAGAACTACAGGGAGAGAGAAGTAGAGAGGCAAGGGGTGACCGTGAGTCCAAGACATCCCAGGAGTGATGGCATCCCTTTCTCAGTTTAAACACTAGCACAGCTGAGTTAAGGGTTTCCCCTAGGGCAGAACAGAGGGAGGTGGATACTACATAGTTCACAAAATTATTTCTTTTCACCTGTTCTTTTCCGTACAATGATTAAATTGTTCAATTCATTGCTCATATTAATGTAAAGCCAGTAAATGTCACTGCTGTTTGTAATAAGTTAAGGTAAAACATGTTTCAAGGCAGTCAAACATATGACTACTGATACATTTAAAATAAAAAAATGTTTTTGAGAAAACAAAGTAAAAAACAACAACTGAAGCAGAGTTTAGTTCAATTGCCTTTCTACTGTTGTGTGATATGTATATAGTGTTCATTGAAAGGGTAGATTTCAGAATCAGAATCAGAATCTTAATTCACTTTGTTGGCCAAGGACACTAATGTGTACTAGGAATTTATCTTGATTGTATTGGTACAACATACAAGGAAAACACAGAACACAAAAAATAAATATCAAATGATAAAGTATGATGCAGCATACAAGGACAATACAAAAAATAAATAGAATGGCTAAAATGTCCAGTGTGCAGGTCTACATAGATACTGAGTAAAAGCTTTTGAACTAATTGAACAATAACTGCACGTGGAAAAATACTGTTTAGGTGATGTGCTGTTTTATCTTTCACTGCTTGAAGGCATTTGCCGGAGGGAGGTCTTTGGAATAGGTGATGCGCTGGGTAAGTCGGATCAGTAATGATCTTTAGTCACCTGCTTCCTTACCCTGGACTAATACAGGACTTGAATGTGAGGTAAGTTACAGCTCATTATCTTTTCACAGGCTCTTATGATGATCTGCAGATTGGCCTTAGCCTGAACAGAGGCAGCGCTAAACCAGAAAGTTATAGATGTGGTCAGAAAGGACTCGATGGTGGCTGTGTAGAACTGGACCAAAGGTTTTGTGGTAGCACAGTGCCAAGAAACTTAAATGACTCTGTCATTCCAATGACTGAACCAATTGTAGCAACTGTTTCCTGAAATCTATAATCATCTCTCGAGTTTTTGAATGTTAAGGTCCAAATTATTATGGCTGCACCACAATATTACATTTTCCACCTCTTGTCTGTATATGGAATCATTGTTTGAAATAAGGCTGATTAGTGTTATGTTATCTGTAAATTTAATTTAACAAGTTTGACAAACGAATCACCAGAAGTAAAGTCATTTGTACATAGTGAGAAAAGTATTGGGGAAAGGACACCTCCCTGCGGTGCACCAGTGTTAAGGGTTAATGGATCAGACATGTGTGCCCAGCCACATGTACTGTTTGCTGTCTGTAAGAAAGTCTGTGATCCAATGGCAGATTGAACTGGGCAGGTTGAACTGGGTGTGTTTCTTATCTAGGAGTTCTGGGATGACTGTATTGAAAGCAGAGCTATAGTCTACAACATGCATGGAGTTTGCATGTTCTCCCCGTGTCTGCATGGGTTTCCTCTGGGTGCTCCGGCTTCCTCCCACAGTCCAAACACATGCAGGTTAGGTGTATTGGTGATCCTAATTTGTCCCTAGTGTGTGTCTGGTGTGTGGGTGTGTGTGTCCTGTGGTGGGCTGGCACCCTGCCCCAGATTTGTTCCTGCCTTGAGCCCTGTGTTGGCTGGGATTGGCTCCAGCAGACCCCCGTGACCCTGTGTTAGGATATAGCAGGTTGGAAAATGACTGACTGACTGACTGACTGTCTTTAAAAGTGACCATAAACCTGGTTTTACAGATTAGCCAGACTGGAATCAGCAGAACTGTTTGATGTTTGGTTCTTGTATTTAGTGACCTGTTTAAAGCCTCTCCAGACAGATATGCTATCATTTGCAGACAATTGTTCTACAGTTTATCGGGGTATTTTCTTTTGGCATCTTTAATCCCTTTCTCCAAGATTTACTTGGCTTTCCTGTATTCTTCATGACTGTCAGATCTGAAAGCACACACTTTGTCCTTGCACAATCGACTGAGATCTGGAGTGAACCAAGGCTTACCATTAGCACACTTCATAAACTGTGGCTTGCTGAACTTTTTATTTGACTTTTTATTGTTTTAATTTGTGTATATTTATTTGGGGTGTATTTCAGTTCTTATTGGTTGCAATTTTTAGTTTCCTGCTTTCCTTGAGGTTGTTTCCATATACTAGGCCTGTTTAACTTGTATATCCAAAAGTTTGTAATGTTACAATATTACAGATCAAAGAGTTACATTCAAATCTGATTGAACCTATCATTTTTACAGCATGTAACACAGGATAAAATTATGCTTTTCTTTTAAATTTTTTTTTTCAATGATCACCAATAAAAGCCAAGATCAGTAACCAGGAATAGCATTAATGGGCCTACGGCATAAATGTTTAACTCATTGTGCAATTGTATGTTCAAGAGCAAGTAGCTCTTGAATTATTAGCGAAAGTGCTGTGAAGAAGAAGTCTGTTGTTACGGTCCTGCCTTTGTCCAGTCTGATAGTGGTCACTTGACATCATATCTTTGATTGCCGGTACAACAAATAGTTCCGAGCAGGCATCAGCCACAGCGCTGCCCTTGAGAAAAGAATGGAGATAAATACCATTCACTCAGAGAGGGAGAGGCAAGTTCATTGTACTACGTGAATGTCACTGAGAGAATAAAACTGAATAATAAATAAAAACAAGTGCTAACTTTTACAAATAGCCAAAATTTACACTGGGTGTTACAGACTCAAATCAAATGTATGTTTTTATTATATTATAGTAATAATAATAATAATAATAATAATATTAGCAGCTCACTACTCAAAACGTGGAGCACCGTCTCAAACCCGTTACCTTTGGGCTATTAGGCAGTGGTTCTCACCTCTGCACCATTCAAGAACATGTATAACCTCCCTGTCGATTGACATTTGAGCTTGGGTTTTTAACTCATTGACAGCAACATGTAAATCAAATGGTTTTTTTTCTTTGCTTATATTCTAGAATAAAAGCAAACGTATTTATTCAATATTTGGACTAAAGTCTTCACACCTTATACACTTCACGTCATTATTAGTATAACATGGAAAAAGTTTTTTGCTTTAGGTATGTGTTCAGCATTTCCTGCCTCGCATTTCCTTTCATCCTACACTTACCCAGATCTTTGTAGACACGGAACACACATGAAATGGATGTATTCCAAATAACCATATACTGTATTATTTACCCAATTACATATCTCCAGGAACCTCATACACAGATAAGGAGCCTTGGCGTGAGCTGGGAGAACTTTGTGCCTGAGCTAAGCTTAGTCAAGTTGGGGGATGGGACAGCAGGCTGCTTACTGCTTGTGCTGATTGACACATTTACAAAATAAAGGCAGCTGATGGAGTGGTGTGAAGGGATTTAAGGTGGGCCGGGATTACGAGTTTTTTAGTAGGCTTCAGGGATTTTAGTGTTAACAGTGATAATTACTGAGCTGCAATAAATGCTCAGTGTCCACGCGCTGCATTCTTAAAATCATGATTAACTCTTTGTTAAGAAGCTCAATTCATCTAGTCGCTCATGGGCCTGAGTGGGTCTTAATCTGGCCTTGCATCCGATCAATTGACCACACTAAGATCGAAGCAAATTGTCTTGGGAAATTTCCCCTGTGTCAAGTAGTTAAAATGTAAAGGAATGTTCATGCTAGTGCACTGTTAATGTTCCAGCACAGGGGTGGGCAAATTCATTCCTGGAGGGCCGCAGTGGCTGCAGGTTTTTGTTCCAACCCAATTGATTAATAAGAAGCACTTATTGCTTTAGAAACACTTCTGCTTCATTTTAGTTATCTCCCTTGTTAAGATTATGAACCCTTATTGCTTATTTAAGTCTTAAACAGCTGCATTCTTGGTTTTTAATTGCTCCTTATTAGCAATAAGATGCAAATGACAAAAGAAACCAGCAGTTATCCATTTTGCTTGTTACCCTTTACACCTGTGTGTATTCATCGTGCACTATTTGGTTTAATTAAATACTTGGAAGGAAAGAGAAGAGAAAAAAGTGAAGGATTGAGAATTACCCATCTGTTTTACACTTCAAAGTATTTGGATGATATCCTTAGAATGGAAAAAAAATCTAGGATATGAGAATGACTTGACATAGCAGAGTTAAAGCACTAACAAGCCATGAAATGTAATTATTGGCAAGGATTGTTTTCTAATTAATCAACTGGGTTGAAACAAAAACCCGCAGTCCTGTGGCCCTCCAGGAATGAATTTGCCCACCCCTGTTCCAGCATATTCATGTTCCTGTATGTATGTGGTGTTTATTAGCAAGTATGTTTGTAAAGTTGACAGGGTATGGGTATAAGTTTTTGTCACCAAAAACAGAACTATTTTAACAGTTTGAAGTATAAAAAATATGTATGTCTTCTTTATAAAGACAATTGTCATTTTTTTATATGCTTTGTTTGCAAGTAATATCTAGAGTGAAAACAGGAGATATACACCACTCAGAAAGGCTGTAAAAGAAAAGTCTTTGAGGATCTGAAAAATTATCCTTTAAGATGCTAGAAGGTAATTGACATAATTACTTGACCCTCCACCTGAAATGGAACAGAGACATTTAAAAGTTAATCAGAAACACCTGCCCAATACAGGGAGACACATGGTCCCAGATGAAGAGTTGTGGAATCATGTTATCCTTCTAAAAGTCAGGAGTGATGGTAGGCCCAATTGTTGAAAGGGAGAAATTTCAAAAGACTTGAGAGTCAAGAAAGTGTTTGAACCACCTCCCCTGATAGAGATAAAATAAACACTAAAGAGAATGTCCCAGATGGACATGAGGGTTGTTGTTTTCCTTTTGCTTATTTTGTACTGTGTTTTTTTGTTTATGTTGTGGCGGATGGCCGGGACCCATGCCCAGCCGGGATGCCCTTCAACACTGGATCTGGGGGAGCAGCCATGAGATGCACTCTACATCATTCCCCGGAACACTTGGTGGCCCATGGTATGGAACACCGGAGCTCATCCTGGCTGGGCTCCATGGCCACTGCCAGGGGGAGCTGCAAGGCTTCCTGAGCCCGTATGGGCAGCAACACAGCCACACCCAGAAGTGCAGCCTAATTAAGGTTAATTACCACCTGAAGCACTTCTGGGTGGAGTATAAAGGGAGCCTGCAGCCACTACTCAGGGCGCCAGAGTTGGGAGGAGGAGGACGAAGCTGCCCTGGGAGGAGTGGAGGAGGAGAAGTGTGTGATTTGGGGTGTGATTTACTTTGTGTGTTTTTGGGACTGTATTAGGGCCACTGGGACATGGGGAAAACGTGTCCCATGGCTGAAGAAAAAATAAAACTTTTTGTTTATTTTGCCCGTGCCTCTGGTGTCAGTCTGTGTTGGGTCGGCGCCATTATAGCGCCTTATCACAATGTATATATCTCACAGGGAATTAATATCAAAATGTTGTATGTTGTCATTCTGTTTTTAATATATAATTGTGTGGTCCAAATAAACACAAACTGCTGAACTGCTGTAACAATTCAGGTTGCACTCCACCAAGGGGCAGGTGATGTGTAACATTAGTATTTTATATAATAAAACCTATCATTTTTGATAGGCAACGTATATACTGTATATACATTATTTTCATTTTTCCTCTTAATTTTTCTAAAGATGCCGTCTTCATTTAATTTCAAGGCGTTTATTCCATTTACAGACAGATTTCTAATCAGTGAACTTGGTAGACTTTGGGATTCAAAAATAAAAGTTTTACATACTCTTGTTGGCCTTTTATTCTTTGAATTTTGCTCATGTGGAAAACCGTAAATAAGATAATATCCACAGATTTGTGACATACCCTTGTCATTAAATTCAGAGGAATTATTTTTTCATAATTGTGGATTAAGACCACACTATTAGATGAGTTACTTGTTCTGGTTTAAATAAAACAGTGAAGGCAATGAAAGTTGTAACAATTACTTCCATAATGAACAAGAAAAAAACAGCATGCTTTATATAGCCAGAGCCATGACCTGGAATACAAACAATGGTGGGTGTCATTTAAATAATGAACCATAGGAAGATCTGTGAATGATAAGACAACTGTTGATGGAAATAGTGGCAGAAACAAAGCTTTCAGAAGTTACTACTGCATACGAGAAAAGGAACAACTGCCAAAATGAACAGAGTGCAATAAAAGACTGCTGCTAGAGAGGGGTGTTCTGTGAACCTGGTACAGTGAATTTCCTCTCACTAGTATCTTCTGGATGCCCATGTCTGTAGACTTTGTCTGAAATGCTAAATACAGTAAACGCTCCCTTCAATGAATCTGCCATGTAGTGTAATTTTGGAATGTGTTTTGTTTTTTGTTTTTTTTTGCCCTGTGTATGTGCTGTTAACAACATGGTGAAGATAAACTTTGTTGCCCTAAATGGATAATTCAGTTTGCCATATGTGTTAAAATAAAACAGAAGTCAATATTTTTGGTCCTACCACATCTGCAGTTGAAATCTGCATGCACTTAGGACCTTTGGCAGCAATGATTCATAATGATGTCAGAAACCTAGGAATCATCTTTGAGTCATCACCAAGTTTTGAAAAACAAATCTCCATGGTAGTAAAGTTCAGTTTTTACCAACTGAGGCAAATTTCTAAACTAAAATACTTTCTATTACAGAAGTCATTCAGTCATTCATGCCTTTATTACATCTCGACTAGATTACTGTAATTCCTTATATATGGGTCTGCCAAAATCTGCTCTGTCTTGCCTTCAGCTGGTTCAGAACACGGCAACTAGATTTTTGGTTGGGTCGAGAAAAAGGGATCACATCTCCCCCATTTTAACCTCTCTCCACTGGCTACCAGTGAGGTGTCGCATTGATTTTAAAATCTTGTTGTTTGTTTTTAAAGTCTTGCATGGTCTCACTCCAAAATATATCTGTTACCTCCTTCACCCCTATGTGCCTCCAAGAGCACTGAGGTCATCTGGACAACTGCTCCTTGTAGTGCCAAGATCTCGGCTGAAGTCTAGGGGAGACAGAGCTTTTTCAGTTGTTGCTCCTAGGCTTTGGAATGACTTGGCTCTCTGCACATCAGGTCTTCATCCCCGATTGAGGTTTTTAAATATCGGCTTAAGACCTACTTGTTTCACTGTGTATGATGGGATTGTGGTGGATGTTACAATTGGTTGTTTTATTAATCTGCTTTTGCATGTGATTGTTTGTATTGTGTTTATTTTAATGCCTTTTTGTGCAGCACTTTGGCACAACCTCTGTTGTTTTAAAAGTACTTTTATAAATAAATAATCTAATCTAATAATCTCCATTCTGTTTATTTGTAGAATGCATGCACCATTTTGTATACTTTGGCCTCACTGGCATTCATTCTGACTGTGCAGGGTTGAAATGAGGGCAAACTCTTATTACAATGGCTAAAGATCATTGTTTATGTGTCCACTACAGCTCCCTTTTAAAGTAAAACAGGCCAGCTCATTGATTTGTATTATTGTTTTATCATCTTTTTTTAAAGGTGAGGCACAATAATAGTTTGTATTTCTTAAACTTTACAGTATTTTATTTGATATTAAATCAAACTAAAAAAGTGGGCTCTGATTTAATTCTTCCCCAGTACCAAGTGGTAAGTAAAAATAGACTATCATATCTTCAAAGCTGAATTAAGACCCCAAAAGGCCTCTGGATAGCTTATCTCTATAACAGAGAGTGGGTCATACTTTTAACAATACAGCTTGTAGACACTGGGTTGTTTAAAGCAGTGAGGTATTTTTCACTCTTGATTTCAACATGAGATTCGATCACTTCATCATCCCTGGGGTGGGCGGTCCCATTGTTGGTCATTTTGGCACACAAATACTTGATTGCTTCATCGAGTGAGGGGGAATCCTCCTTGGTTATTTAGACTTGGGGTTACTCCATCTTTTCATGAAGTTCAACAGCACCTCTGCTTTATCCAACATCTGATGAAACATGGCATATCTTCCTGAGTAATTTGCATTTCTTTAAATCGATATCAAGATTTCATTACAATATGTGCAAGTCAATAATACAAATAGCATTAATATTTATTTGCAGAATCCTACCCATAAATATTTCCTACAATTGCATTTTAAGTTAAGAGTCAGTATCTTGGGGTGGTAATGCTGGATGAGAATAAATCCTGGCCTGGCCACCCATCTATCACAGAGTACAGTCATGTACATGTACACTGGCCAATTTACAGTCACCAGTCAATGTAACACACATGTCTTTGTGATTTGGGTGGGGGGAGCTTCCAAACTGAGGTACCCAAAGAAAAATGAACTTAGCTATTCACTCACATACTGCAAATCTGCTTAATACACAAGTCTTTGGGGGTGTCTAAAGAAAACAGTGCACTGGGTGGAAAAAATGCAGTGGAGAACACCAAGAATGTGTAAATTGCACATTTGCACAAAAAGTGAGGCAAATGTTCTGACAACCATACCACTTTGATTTGAAAAGAAAATGACTCAATCGTGACATTTCATAAAATGATACTAGAGTCTAACACATCACTTTAACATTTAAAATATGACAAACTGCATTTACATATCGAATAACGGTACTACTGTATCTAGACATTGTAATGAGTTGTGGGACAAATTGTCAGTAGCTTGTAACTTTCTAGTTTCATATTTTGCAAACTTTCATGGGTCCCCTGCACTTGTAACACGTAACAATATGACACGGACAGGTAAGATGCCACAGAATTGCTTTGCCGTCATACTGTCCTGCTTCTGCCCGATATTTCTCGCCATCTACGACAGGACGAATATCTTTTTCCCTATTATACGCACTGCTACATACCAGTTCATTTAAGTAGACACATGCGGCATGCAAAGAAATTTGTGTAGGGACACTAGAGCTGGTCAGTCAGTGCCACATGCAGCTACTTACCTGTCATGAGTGTGTAGTAGTTAGGAAAAGAGAGGCTAGGGAAGTCGGGAGTCATGTAATCCACCTTCACTCCAGCTTCAGCTATCTCCAGAAAGCCTGGCAGAGATTCTAATTCTTTGGCGCTGATGTAATCGTAGCGAAAGCCATCAAGAAGAAGTACGAGAAGTTTGGTTCTCGCCAGGCATGATCCCGCCAGGTAAGCGAGGAGCACCAAGAAAAAGCCGTCAGCCCTCATGTCGCCGCTGTCCTGTGCGCCGCTCGGCTCGAGCAGTCTGGCTTGGTGGGGACGAAAACAGCTGCGTATGCGGAGCGCGAGCGCGGGAGGGGCACTGTTCCACCGCAACCCGAAGAGAAGCGCCTCCTAGCACTTCTCTAAAATAGACCGCTTTCGTCGGACATATTAGGAGCAGAGACGAGGCTAGTTTAAAGTTACTGCCCGAGTAGTAAAACAACACGGTTGTTTTAATTAGTGTTTTGGCTGGTTTGATTAGAATAGCGCGTAGCTTTAATAATAAGTAGTCGGGTACATATTAGTATACAATCGAACAATCCATCGCAAAATGGGACGTCTACAGTTAATAACGATGAGTTTGTAAGTAATGTCTTTTGGATGTGGGAGGAAACCCGAATTACATGGAAAATAATTCCACAGTGACAAAACAAACAAACACACAAAAATGAAATTTTCAATTTAAAAGAAAACACAGAAAAATGATAATTTGTATACACTTTTGCAGCTTACAACCCTCAATATAATTAAGTCTGCCCCGTCCATACTACTTGTCAAAGCTGTTACAAAGGCTTGGCACCAGTCTGTCATACAGCCCACTCATGAAACACTCGGGTTCAATTTACAGTATACGATTAATTCATGTAGAAATGCAGAGAGGTTGCAAGGTCCACATGAAGAACAATCAGGCAAGGATTTGAATCCAGTAGTTGAAACGTAACTGAACTAGCGACTACATACTTTGTAATTTAGAAGCATTTAAATCAAATGTTAAATGACGTGCTGGTCAACACAAAAATAACATGGATTGTTTATTGAAGTGTACACATAATGTACACATGCATTATATACTTCTTTTAAAGAGATGGGGCTTGTTCTCTGCAATGTATCACTCAGTCAAAATCACTTTCACATTGTAATATCACCTATTCATCCATTTTCCAGACCTTTTCCAGTTCAGTATTGTGGTGAGCCTGAGAGTCTTCTGACAATATTGGGTATAAGGCAGGAACTAACTGTCAAAGGTGTGCCAGGCCATTAAAGGACACACACAAACTCATACCCCCTCCTGCTGAATCAGCTAAGGTTCACCAGTCAACCTAACAGGTC
Organism: Erpetoichthys calabaricus; assembly: GCF_900747795.2. Taxonomy (NCBI): domain Eukaryota; kingdom Metazoa; phylum Chordata; class Cladistia; order Polypteriformes; family Polypteridae; genus Erpetoichthys; species Erpetoichthys calabaricus. The sequence continues at coordinate 144,402,671 of NC_041398.2, read as the reverse complement.
TTTTTGATTTGAGTGGATATTAGGGTACATGGAGAAAGCCTCCTAAAAACATGGGTGGGGATCTTTCAAAACTTTGGTCACAGAGATGAGACTTGATAATGACTATAGATCATTTAACAAAAGAAATAATTAGTGCATTAAGAAATTCAAAATCAAAACAAGAACTCAAAATGCAAAGGGCCCAGTTTCAAAACAGAAAACATCAAAATTCAATACAAGATTTAAAGACTCAAAAATTCAGAGTAAACAAAGAAATTGACAAATCTTACATAAATACCTGACTTAAAACCAAGCTCAAATTAAAGAACTTAATATCAAAAATAGTGTGAAAAAGTTGAAAATCCTCACAATTACAAACCTGTAGGTCAAGATACCACTAAAGGATTTATAAAAAGGGGTGGTACAGTGGTAATACTGCTGCCGCACACATGCAAGTTATGTGAATAGAAATTCTAAAATGGCCCTGAATCGTGTGTGTATTTACCCTGTGATGGACTAGTGCCCTCTCCAGGGATTGCTCCTTCCTTGTGCCTGCTGCTTCCATTAATAGGCTTCTGTGACACTGCTGCAGTGATCCACTCACTCGAAGTGGCCAAAGCTATGTGTGGCCTTCAAAATAGCCAAAAAAGCAAGTTGGACTCTCCACTGGTATGTCCAGAGGGAGTGCACATAAAGGTAACCAGCCTTAGAGCCACCAAGACTGGCTGGCTTTGACCTACATTGGGGCCCAAATGCACTTCAAAATCAAAGTTCCAAAATATATTCTTAAATGGCCCAATATATCAAAAATACCCAACTTTAAAAGGGATAACAGTAAACCCTTGACTTGGAGACAAAAGGGCAAATGAAGAATTTTATTTAAAAAATGTTCTGTACAGTATAACAAAGAAAGCTCAAAGAGCAGAAAGGCACAAAAGGAGTCACCTAAAAAAGTAAATCTGGCAACAAATAGACTCCCCAAACACAGTACTAATAAAATGGTTAAAAACAAAGCAAGATGGTCAAAAATATAGTAATTCAGTAATGACAATAACCAAAACATATGCAAACTCACCAACACCAAGCACATACTGTACCGTCCCTAAAGGGAGATAGATAAGTGGCCCCACCTCTTGGGGAACCACCCACAAAATTTAACCAATTTGGTAGAACAAATTCTCACACATAGTGTTCAGTTTCAGCCAAGGTTTCCACCTAGCTGGGTTCATTTCTCTTTTATGTATGTTTTGTTTATTTTTTATGTTAACATTGTTGATTATTTAGTTATGGCAGTATAAATTTTTCTATTAATGTGCCATGTGTTTTGTGGGTGGTTCCCAAGAGGCAGGATCACCTGTCCATCACCATCAAGGGAGTGCTGTAATTTAAATAAAGTTTGCGAAAAACACACAGTCCCTTGCGGGTTATTGAATGTGCTGGTGATGATGAGTTTCACTGTGATTTTTTGTGTTTCTCTAAATAACTGCACTTTTTGACCTCTGTGCTCTGTTCTTAACTATTCCTTGGATTTGTGCATTGGAAATTGCTTGTTTGTGTAATGCCTTTGCCTTTTCAGGCAACACCTTTGTCTTTGTGCTCCTTAAAGGTTATTTTGTGGTGCAGAGTATTTTTGTGAAATTAAACCTGGTTTGGTGGTTTCCCCTCTCTATTGGGCATTTTGAATCATTATTGGGACAATTGTGCTTAGGAATGCCCTAGTTCATGACATATACAGCATAAACGAAATAATAAACAAAACTGACAAAAATAAATAAATAAGTGATGGACTGTCTTAAACATAACACCTACTCTGGGTAAGGGGGTTTAAAAAAAAAGATTGATTCATGCAGTAATAAAAAAACAAAATGTTAGAAAACACAGTAAAAGAAACTAAAAAGGGAGTCATATAGTCTGCGGGTGATGGAGTAAAACTAATTGAATGGGTCTGACCCCACCAACATCAAAACCATTTTACAATTAACAGGTGTGGAAAGAAGACAAAGAGAGAGGTCATAAATTTGGGACACCATAAGGTGAACACTGTATATTTGATGACAAAAATAACTGTAAAAGAAACGTCTTTTCAGATGCAAGTCAAAAATCAGACTGTTTCAAGATGGCAGTGGAACCCCCAAAAGAGGAAGCCAGGGCAGAATTAGAAGGCTTGGATGGCCAGAACCTGGAAGTGACATCATTGATGGTTGTCAGATCTGTTGAAGAGAAAGAAGGAGAAGTATTAGACAACAGTACCAGTGCTCTACTTGGGCCATTGAAGAACCATTACTTTTAAGAGCGTAGTATGGCCAGTGATGTGTCCACCTCTGATCATCAGTATGGGCTGTCCATAACCGACGACCAAGTCAGGAGACAACTTAGAAGGCTACATACAAGAAAGGTTGTGGGACCCGATGGTTAGTCCTTGAGTTCTTAAGTCTTGTGCTGACCAAGTTTATGGTATCCTCTGCCACCTTACCAGTCTCACACTAATGCTGTTAAAAAAGTGCCACTGCTATAGAAAACATCCTGTATTGTAGTTCCAAAGAAGGCAAGCACCAATCCCACAAATTATTACAGACCAGTGGCCCTTACATCACACATCATGATGGGCTGGTCCTGAGTTATATGAGTCCTCTTATAGTAGACCACCTGCAGTTTGCCTATCAAACATAGAATACACTGGAGGATGCAATTTTCTGTCTGTACCACAAGGTGTATTCTCACCAGGACAAAGCTGGCAGCACTGTGAGGATTATGTTTTTTTGATTTCTCCTATGCCTCAGCCATTCTGTTAAGGATTGAACTCAGAGAGACGCAAGACAATGAGCCTACTGTGTCCAAGATAATGGACTATCTTTTCGGGCAGACCACAGTTTGTGAGACTCAATGACTGTGTTTTTGACACAGAAGTGAGCCACACTGGAGCACCACAAGGGACAGTATTGTCTCCTTTTCTCTTTACTCTGTACACCTCAGACTATAAATATAATACCAATCCAAGTAACTTGAAGAAATTCCCAGATACTGTTATTCTGCACTGATGAGGTGTATTGTTAAAGGGGATGAGACAGTATGTAATTCTGATTGAGATCTTTGTTTCTTGGTGCAAAGAGAAGTGAGAATTGTCTGTCTGAAATGTGGTTATTAGTGGGCAGTTTGTGGTTCAAGAGCTGCATTTTGCTCCTTAACCAATGTGTGTATGATAATTTTATATTTCTGCCAAAAAATAAGCTATAGTTTCATTAAATTACTGTTTAACTTCTAACAGGTCATGGCCCACACATATCTGAATATAGCTGTTGGTAATGTTGTAAATATTGATTGATTTATAATTTACAGAGGATTTTCATTAATGCTAATAATTAATAACAGGAATTTTCCTTTTGCATTTTTTCTCAGTGTCAAGTCATATTTTCAGTTTCTTTCTCTTTCCTTGTCTTTCCAGTTATTTTACATGTGTTTCTAATACATGTACATGAATAAAAATGAGGCACTGTAACTCTGAACATTTAAAATGCGTGGACTGTAGGAAATTGGGACTGTTTTTTTGGGAATAACTTTGTGGGTAGAACCTTTTCAGCGACATATTTTGTGGCTATTCACTACAAACTTTTTAGCAAGTTGTCATTTAAGAATTATGTCTGCCCCACAAGACTAACTCAGCAGTGGCTTTAACAAAAGCATTTTATGTTAAATTAATACATTGTCAGTTAAGGTTCTGCCTCCTATACTGGTTATATTTAATTTTAAGGAAGAGTACATCTTGAGATCACAATGGAAGCACAGATGCTAATTGGTTTCATTACAGTCAAGAGAGCACTAAACCTTTTATGAATCTATACAGTACATAGGAAGGAACATTTCAGAAGTTTTTCTAAATCAGGGAAGTGATTTATGAGGTGGAATTATATGTTCATACTCTTTAGTGTTAGTTGTGATTCTTGTATCTGTGTTTTGAATTAACTACTGAGGAGCAGTCTTACGATCCTGCAGCCTTAATTTTGCAATAGTCTTAATTTTGCAATATTGCGAATAATTTCTAGGTGCAAAAAGCAGATTTTTGGACAGGCAAAAATGTGATAACTAAAGATTAAATTATTGTCAAAGGTAAATTTCTGGCACATTTGGCTAATGCAAAAATTAAGCCTTTTAACCAGTATGGCTTAACTATTCAGAAGTACAACCCCCAGTGAAAGAACTTCTGTTTTTTCTGAATTTTAAATGCAGATAATTCTTATTTGTCCACTGTTTCACGTTATTAAAGCAACTATTTATTTGTTTGAATTATAAAAACATACAAATGAATGTTAAAGTTGTGTTTCTGAATTATATTTCCTAATGGCAATATATAAAGAGCACTGAAGTGTAGAGAAGCATGTTGGTCTTTTATATTCCTCCTGCTCAGCTATCCTCGGTTCTGTTGCTCCTTTTTAAATAGGATAAATCAACTCGAAAGCTCAGCCATGGCTGAATGATGTCATTTAAGTTCTTAGGCTGGAATGAAGGAAGGAAAAACGAAAATGGAAAAATGATAAGCAGCAAGTGTCTTGTGACATTTTGAAAAGTAAGCTGGCTGTATTTCAGGGAGCTGACAAGGCAGGTAAGGTATAATATTTTCTGATATCATTTCTAATAATTGCCATACTTAGAGTTTTGTTTACTACAATTAAGTCTAATTTTAGCCCACCTGTGTCTGCACGTGTCAAGTGAAATTTTTGAAGTTGTTTTTTTTTTGTAATAATAACTGAGAATATTAGATCTGATATTTCACCCTCTGTTTTTGACCCACTTCCCTATCTGTCCTTGTTGTTTTTTATCACTTTGAGCCTACATCTCCACCTAAGAGGAAATTGTAATTAGCATAAAGCCCACATGGTCTCATTTTGATATTACTCCTCATTTCTTTAAAAAGGCATTTGATGTAATTGGCCCTCATTTTGGACCTTTATTGTTATGTGTCTGACAGATTATGTTCTTTTTTCTCTGTTTATGTTCCTTTTTCATGTTTTTGCCCTGATTTAAAGTATTTTTATGTTTATTGTAGTTACTATTTTATGTTTATAATATTTCATTTAAGTATTGTCATGTTTCTATGTGTTTGTTCTCCATTGCTCCATGATATTTGTGGGTTGTTCCCTAAGGGGTAGGGCTACCTGCCACTCTCTGTTGGTGGACTGCCCCCATTCCCATATAGGTTTATGAGAAATGCAATCCTTTGTTTTTCATTTGAATGCACTCTGATGAAGGTGGTTGTGGTGGTTATCAGCTGTAAGTATTGTGCTCTAAATTTTGTTCTTTTTTTAGCTTTTCTGCAATGGTTTTTGGATTCTCCTTATTGAAATTGTGGATTTGGGACTTTGTTACTTAGGACCACCTTTTAGGCAAATCCTTTTGGCTATTTTTGCTATTTTGAGTATTTTTGCTGTTTTTCTTTCAATTTTGAAAATAAATCTTTCTTTTTAGGGTGGCATGGTGGCGCAGTGGGTAGCGCTGCTGCTTCGCAGTTGGGTGATCTGGGGACCTGGGTTCGCTTCCCGGGTCCTCCCTGCGTGGAGTTTGCATGTTCTCCCCGTGTCTGCGTGGGTTTCCTCCGGGCGCTCCGGTTTCCTCCCACAGTCCAAAGACATGCAGGTTAGGTGGATTGGCGATTCTAAATTGGCCCTAGTGTGTGCTGTGGGTGTGTTTGTGTGTGTCCTGCGGTGGGTTGGCACCCTGCCCAGGATTGGTTCCTGCCTTGTGCCCTGTGTTGGCTGGTATTGGCTCCAGCAGACCCCTGTGACCCTGTGTTTGGATTCAGCGGGTTGGAAAATGGATGGATGGATCTTTCTTTTATGAAGAATTTTTGTTTGCCCTTTTTATATAGGTCAGAGTTGATGATTACCCCTTCCCTTGTGGGGCATTCTGATTTTTCTTGGACATTTCCAACTTAAGAAGCTTCTTGAAAAAATTCAGTCTGGTTTTTAGAGATTTCTTAGTACAGAATATGTCTTTTTGGAGGTATTTAAAAACTTTACACATGCTTTTGACAACTGTTTTTGTGCCATTTTCGTCATACTTGGCTAATTCTGCCTTTATTACTGTGGACCATGACATTCTCCCCCAATGTTTAGACCATTAGTTTACCTTTTGCAGTAATACCACTCACTTGGTTCAGTTAATATTGATAACTTTTTTCCTCCTCTTTGTTGCATTTTACAGAGCCCTTCATGATTCCATTTTAGGATCTATTCTTTTTCAATCTATGCACTACTATTATGAGATGTTATCCAGAAATACAACATCTCATTTCATTGTTATGCGAATGATACACAGTTCTGTTTCCCTCTAAATCCTAGTAACATGAACTCCCTCAAATTATATAAACATGAACTACCTCATACTAAATTCTGGATGGCCAAGAACATTAACCTGTTAAATTAAAATAAATCAGACATCATTTAATTTTGTTCTTCTAAATGTATTGATATTAAGCAAAGAAAAAAGCCTGGAAAACTGTCATCATGTATCAAAACACATGCCAAAAATCCTTTGATTCAGACCGCAGCTTTGGCAAGCAAATTAGTTATTTTTCTAAGGCTAGTTTTCTACAATGTAGAACAATCTCAGAAATGAAGCCATTTCATTTCTTTCATGATTCAGAGAAACTTAGTCATGCTTGAATGTCATCCCTGCTAGATTATTGTAGTTCTCTATATGCAGAAATCAGAAATTTGGCCAGGGGAAGTTGTTTTTGAGTGTGCTTTAAACATGAAAGTTGCCTGCTTACTCTCAGGGAAGTAGAAAGTGTTGAATATTGGTTGGACATGTAAATAAGAATTCTACTGTACTCTAAACACATGACAATAATGACCGTATAAACCTATAATCCTTTTACTTTACAAATGACTTAATGAATATTTTAACATACTACCCAAATTAAATAGCATATTTTAAAGAATGATGGGTATACACTTTTCCTCCTTATTGGATATTTCCATCAATTTACTCTCTTTTTGATTGCCTTTTTGAAGTATGCTCAATCCCCATTATTAATGGCAATCCATGCTATACTGGATTGATTTTTAATTCTGTTAACTGTCAATTGAAACTTTTGGAAGTAGGCTTTCTTTTGGGCTTTATAATCATATTCTTCACAAATATGAACCTTAATTAAATGACACAGTTATCTGACATTTTTTATTTTGAAATTGACATCTCTCAATTTTCTTATAACTTTATTATTGTGTTGACTGTTGAGCTCTATATATAATAAAATTTCATAGAAAATATTAGACAGACTAAAATAAATTATTATATTTCCATAGAAACTAAATGGTTAAGCATTAAATGAGCATCAGTCATAATGAACAAAAACTAAAATATACCATGTACTGTAATATCTTAAAGTACAGGTTACAGATTTAAGTAACTATAGCTTAACAGAACTTTGGTAATTATGTAAACTTCGAGTTCCTTTCCCTCTGTTATTTTATACAACAGTTGTAACTTTAGTAATCTATAATTGCCTAGTCTTTACATGAACAAATTAAAAAGAAACAAAAACAAAAAAGCAATTGGTTAGTAATACAGAAATAACCAATTTACCTTTTGATACAAACTAGTTGGTTAGAAAGTATTGTGAAAAGGCGCTATATAGGCACCCGACCCGACACAGACTGGACACGGAGGCACACGAAAAATAGATAAACTATTTTATTTTTCTTCGCCTGTGGGCGCACATCTTCCCCGTGTCCCACAGGCAGTACACAGTCCCAAGCACAACACACCAAAACACACAGCAAAGCACTCTTTTCTTCCTCCACCACTCCTCCCAGTCAATCTCGTCCTCCTCCTCCTAATTCTGGCTCCCTGAGTGGTGGCTGCTGGCCCCTTTTATAATTCACCTGGATGTGCTCCAGGTGCTTGATTGCCGAGTTCCGGCTGCACTTCAGGGTGTGGTGAAAATACTGCCCACAAGGGCTCAGGAGTTTCAGCTGTAGCCCCCCCTGGCTGCGCCTGCGGGACCCAACAGGGCTGCCCCCAACTCCAATTCCCATGGAGCCCTGCGGGAAACCAAGGCACCGCTCCAACCCAGGGGGGCGGCCATCTAGCATCCAGGGAGAAGTATTGCACTGTTCAGGGCTGCTCCCCCTGAAAACAGAGTGAAGGGGCATCCCGGCCGGGCATGGACCCCGGCCGTCTACCACAGTATATTAACACAAGTCAGAGTAAGGAAGTCTAATAACCAGTTAATGCTGGCGTTCAACTCTTAGATATCTGAAGAACAATTGATGCATCCTTTGACTTCTGATCATGAGCCTTCCTCATTCTCTAGCTCTGTCTCTCTTTTACCATGTCAGAAATAAGTCAGGTTCGATGATGAAGCATGGTCTATACATGGTCTCTTCACTGATAAAAGTGCTTAGAAACTACTAGTGACCTGTGACGTCATGTTTACAGCTCTCACAGGATCATAGGATACAGTGTGGATGCAGTTCCCCAGGTATGCCTCATTCATTTCAACCTCAACAATTTACTATCAAGAATATGCCATAATAGTTTAAAATTATTTTATCATGATCATATATTCTGCTAAAGCACATAGGGTTGATAGTGAACCTGAATGTGGTAGTGTCAATAATTTTACATGCACATCGCATATTTGTAAATAGCACTCAAACAAAACCTTCTTTTGTCAGGATTGCTTCGTATATATGTATGTTCATTACAGCTTAATTTCTATCTTGTTGGTTATTATTTAGGTATTTACGAGTTTAGAGGAGAGGTAAGAAAAGAAATGCTGCAATGCTTATTAGCTCAGCAAGCTCTTGAATGCATCCTGTCATTGTTTACGCATTACACATCAGAAAGAGACTCAATGTCACACAGTGTAGAGACAAACGATGAACAACAAGGCAAGTCAGTGCAGAGTGATACTTCTGATGTATTAGAATCTGAATGGTTTGAGCAGGGAATTATACAGGGGAAGAGCTCAGATGAGAAGGAGGAGGGTGAAGTAAAGGGGCCAGGTAGCTATAGCATTTGCATATAATGAAACAGCACATACCACAGGTTCTTACAGAAATAAAAGTAGACAAAAAACACAGGGGTCACATACAGTATGTTAAGTATCACGGGACCACAAAACAGTTGACCATTGTAGTGTGTTCCAGGAGCTACCCTAAAATGATTATAAAAATGTAACTGTGATCAGTGAGCTTTGTGCCAAGTAGCAGACTGTGATTGTGTAATTATGTATAAACATTAACAATTAAAAGTAATTAAATATTAGAAATTTAAAAAGAAGTAATGTATTCAGAGAAGTGATTACAATAAAAGTGTGGACAGATATGGTTTCTTTTGTACTATACTTTTATATATATACTGTATAAAACTAAACTTGTAACTAAACTGGTGTGGTTATCTCTTTCAATAGAAATGTCAAGGAAATTCATTTGTCTGTTTAATTTCTTCTTCCATTGGATTACGAGGAATACTGAGGTGATGTGGTTGTAGAATTCATTCAGCTGGTTACTTCTTAATATGATGAATGTGTTGTTGATGTAGCGTATCCAATGTTTAGGTATGAACTAAGTTAGAGCTAGACTTTCAAGTCGCTGCATAACCAGTTCAGCTAAATATCCTGATAACGGAGATCCCATTGGCATGCATTCTTTCTATAGTATAGTGTCTACAGTATTTTCCATTACAATGGAAGTGGGTATTTTGGCAAAGTGATATGAGATGCATTATGTCCATAGTGGTCTGCTTCGCTTGTGTCATTATGGCGAGGTCTTTACTTAGTTTTGTAAGTAAAGTCTATGTGGCCAGATGAATTGGGATTGTTGTATATAATGACACAACATCAAAAGAAATGATGATCTCGTCATCAGCAATGGATACATTTTTCAGGCTCTATAATGCCATCTCAGCACTATTAACAGAATAATCTGAGTCATATGTTAAATGTCTGAGCATATGAAAAAGTCTTTTAGATAAGTTGTAAGTTGATCCACCTGTTAGGCTGACCACAGGTCTGAATTTTAAAGGGGTCTTGTGGATTTTTTGGGAGGGAGTAGAATTCTGGGCAAATTGCATAATTCGATTTCATTTTACAGTAATCTTGTAAATTTAAACAGTTGTTACTTCAGAGCTTACCCAGGGTAGTGTTGATTTTATTTAAGATGGCTTTTGCAGGGTCGCTGGTTAATTGCTCATAGGTAGTGGTGTCAGAGAGCATTTCCTCTATTGCAATTTGGCTAGGGTAATAACAATGCTGTTGTCATTCCATAGTGATCTTAAAGCCTTCTGTTCTTTTTTAGAAATGCAGACAATTGGATGTCTTGTGTGTAACTGAGGGGCTGAGGGTAACTAACTAGCGGTGGCACATCTTATTTCCTGTGCATTGTCTGCCGGTATCTTATCAGGTTTAATGATGTGTTCCAGGGATCGTAGGAAGTTCATATCGGAGGTATCTTTGTCATTAAAGTTCAAAGCCCTGGTGAGAACATTTTGTTCCATGGTGGAAAGCTGTCTTTTGGAGAAGTTGCATTCTCTGGACTGTGGTTCAGTAGTATGCCTATTCCCAGTGAGTTTATTCCATTTTTTTATTGAGTATGACACATTTGGATTTATGTCTTTTGGAAGCAGTATCGTGGATGCATTTTGCCCATTCTTGTGTAATAGTCTGTCCACATGCAAGAAACCTAGATTGCTGAATTTCAGAATGGTATTTCGTCAGTATATGGTGTGTTTCACAAATGAGTTCACTTAGAATGCGTCTTCTGAATTGCCAAATGATGAATGTCATCTTCGGAGTGTTGGTTGGTGGTTTACATTGCAGGCACCTTGAAGTTACATCGTGTTGATGCAACTATGTAGGAAGAAAAGTTTTTTTTTTGTCATTTTATTGATTTTATTCAAATTAAATAACATTCCATACGAACAAGTCAAGTTTAATAAAACTAGGTTCGAAACAAATCACGAAATGTTTTTCATATCAGCGAGCTTCTTGGATTGCCACACTTTCCCATCATTTAATGCATTGGAGAGCTTCTTGCCCAAGAGCTGACTGAATCATGGCTCTCTAATGAAAATGCCATTAACAGACACTTGGACTTGAACCCAGCAAATGCAGGCTTAAAAAGAAAAACATCTGAATAACAAAAGAAAGACTTTATGACAAACACCTTCCGAACCCCACCTTACTAATCCACCCCAACAAATTTACAATCTCCCACTCTACCCCCAATCTTCACCAGATATATATTGTCTTTGATTTGATATAGTCCTACTAGATTTGCAAGGTGATTACTCAATCTGTACTCTTGTATTACGTATCTAGTGTATTATTAAAGAAATCTATTAATGACATTGCTACTATATGTTAACCATAATTTATGTCAGTGATTTCAGATGCTTTATTTGCAAAGTTAACTATTGTTCACAATAACACTGTAATTTGCTGTCTTTGTGGTCAGCTTTACTACTGTTTTGGCCATAGACTTATTACGGTTGGGTAGAAATCCTGAAATCTAATCAGAAATACCTAAATGATCAAAACAAACTGAACCAGTCAAATTGGTCAGTTGGCTGTCCATGCTGTAATGTGGCTGTCTGATTCAAGTATCTTGTTGAATGCAAGTTTATTGCAGGTCACTTAATGAAGTAAGGTGGCTTCGGAGGCATCTCAATATTTAAGCCCTAAAGGAGAATATATTGATGGAATACTGCCAAGAGCCATTTGCAAAAGACAATGTTCCTGTTCACAATTTTTTTAGACAATTAACATAAAAAAACAATACCATGGTACAATGCCTGCTGTGTATTGAATGACTCCCTATAAGAACTAGCAGAGTTAAGTCAACAATCTCTGTGAGATTTACTAATAAAAGTAGAAGCTGTCCGGTTCACTAGCCACAGTCCACAAAGCTTCATCCACATTTATTTGATAAAATGTTAATCTCTGAGGCAAATCCAAAGTTCTGAGGACACCACTATTGTAGATATGATAGCAGTAATTTAATTTATTGAACATATTTGTGACCAGTTTCACAGCATATTTCACGAGGATAAGCTGGATAAATGATTTACTTTGAAAAATGGTTATTTTTTATGTAACATAATATTCTTAAACTTGCTTAGTCCATATGAGTGTCCCGGGGCCAGAGTTTCTCCTAGCAACTTTGAGTGTGAAACTGGAAACAAACCCTGCACCAGTCCCCAGTCCATCCCAAGGTCCTCTCAGATATGCACCCATCACACAATTCTAATTTTGAATCAGCCACTGACATAATGATGCATTTTTGTGAATATGGGAGGAAACCTGTAGAAACCACACAGACCCAGAAAGAACTTGAAGACTTTTCACACATAATGACTGAACACTGAACTTGAACTAAGGACATGAATCCACGAAGAAGTAGTGCTAACTACTATGCTGCTGTTCCAACCAAATTTTTTCCTTGTCTTTTGCAAAACATAATTTTTTGGACCCTAGCAGCATGACATGTTAGCAATGATATACAGTATACTGTGGAACAAGACCATTTAAATATTTAAGAAAAATCTGCACTGTATGTTTTTCAAATTTAAATGAGAAATTATTGATTGATTTCTAATTTGCCCCCATACTGCCTGGACAAGCTCTGGAGCCCTACAGGACTACATGAGAGAGTAATTTTAGAGTAACATGGCATTCATCTTAAAGAAATAGCATATAGGGTTAATAAATGTCAGAAACCTGATCATGCATATTAGGAAACCAGACAACAAGTGAACAACAGAGAGAAAAATGTAATACACAACATGTACTGAAGGATGACTAAGAGATCAGATATGCTGTAAACAAAAAGTTTGGATAGTTGTTATATACACAGAAACTTTAAGGATAATAGCTAAACCTAAAGATATAAGAAAAATAAGAACATAATAAAAATAGATTTTTATTTTATACAGATCATTTGGGTGTAAACCAACGAACCAACTAGACTAATTGTATTTATTGATTGACACTGTTATGTACATTTAGCTTCTTATAAAATACTGTAGACTTACACCTTTAATATTTGGCCATTCTGATCATGCTATAGAAGTATGCTCCCTGTTCAAGCATTAGCCAAAGAGTAATAAACAATGCAATGAACAGCTTTTCTCCTACCTGATTACTGACTGAAAAGGTTTTATTAGACTTGTCTTGACAGAGGATAAGTTTCTTTCTTTAATTATATGTTTAATTTCTACCACATCTATAACACAGAATTATTAAATAATAGTTAATTAAGCAGAACATAGCACTGTTAGTGACATCAATGAATCGATGAAGCATTCATTCTTAGAACATCAGGCATTCTAACTTTATCAACCTTCAAAGTTACGGTTTATATATTCTGTTGTGCTTTGCATTGTCACTGAATAAGATAGGTGCAGGAGTCATTCTGAAAGTACTTGCTTCATTCAGTCATGGACATTTTAATGGCACCCTGTATGCTTCAGGGTTACTTTCAATGAACCATCATATTTTTGCAGTTTATGCATTACATTACATTAATATTTGTAAAAGTATATGACATTTTTTGAACTCTAAAAATAAATGTACCAAGACAAATTATCTGCACAAAACTTTATCCCTTGAATTTACAGAAACCTTAGCAGCTTTTTTGGAAGCATCACACTACAAGTTTGTTTAAAAAAATGTCCAACATCAAACAGGACTCACATTGTATTGGCCTCATTATTAAAATCTGGATTGCTGAACTGTTCAACCCTTTTTAATTAAAATGTAAATTATTTAAATGATTTGATTTAAATTAAGAAAATAAATACCAGTTTAAAGGAATTACTTCAGTAAACTTTACTTTTCTCCTATTTGCTTCCCTAGTTGTTTTCCTAATATTTAGCCCTTCAAATTACTGTTATCTTTCCTTACAAGCCTGGTACCACCTCCTGTACTTTTTGCATATAAAATAAATATGTTTCTCCCTATTAATGGACACTCACTGTGCTACTAGCACTAATGTTTCCTTCTATGAATGCTGTGAATTGCTTATTCCAGTAAACCTTTTTACACCTTAATTCCTTCTCATTAAAGAAACACACTTTATTCTATTTACCACTTTGATTCCGGTCATTCGCACACTCTCCTACTTATTTCTGTCGCTAGTTTCCCTACTCCTCACCTCCTGCCTTCTCTGAATGCTGCCCTCTGTCCCACATAAGGGGACTGTCTTTTCTAATACTGAGCCTCTCTTCTGCTTCCTCACTTCCAAGACTGACACAGTGTCTACATTGTACATAAAATATATTGTTTTCCTCTTATAAATAAGTGGTTATGCTCTCATTCTCCTACTGGCACTCAAGCCTAGTTTATACTTAACGTGACCATGCTGGCATCAGATATGGAGATACGCCCCTGCATTTTTGCCACATGCCCCGCACAGATATTGTTGTTAACTACACAGTGTTGTGATCACTTATCAGAAACAATGAATTTCAAGGAGAGACTGGTTATGTGAGTGCCAGAATGATGACTGAAATGGTGAATATGACAGAATAGGTCATCAAAATGCAAGGCGAACCTGCAAAAACATTGGTCCACAGGGGGTCCAAGTTGTTCATGTGGACAGAGAGACAGAAAGGCTTTCACACAAAAAAAGGCTTTCATACACTTTGTATGCAAACACACCTAAAAATTAACCCTTAAACTGCCGGAATCGGCTATAGTCGTTTCCCATTGCAATTTACCAGCACGCCGGAGCCGAGTATATTCGGCAATGTACATTCGTTGAACACCACAATCAGCTATAGTCACTTCCCAGTGCAATTTGCCAGCATGCCGGATCTGATCAGTCAGTGCCATACATTTGTTGAACAGCCAGCTCATGACCACTGCCAGCCTCTGCAGCACTGCAGCCTCACTGTCTCTGGGATTCAGCCACTGCACTAGACTGGCCTGTAAACTTACCTCTGTGTGCTTGTGTGCAGCTAACTCAAGAGCAGTTGGCTCAGTGATTTACTGAATTTCATCAATGGCATCAGTTGCACCTTATACATATTGTTCCAGTAGTTTTTTTAATAGTTTTTACAGTTCATTGTCAGTGTGTAAAATGATCAGTGTTGCAGTAAATGTGATGCTCTTTGCATGAAAAAAAATGTGTTCCATTAAAATTGCACTTTTTTTGGTAAATTGTGACGTTTACTTAAAAAGTGCAGCAAAAAAGTATTTGGCGTCCAGGGGTGAATTAACCCCCAAGTATTTGGCAGTTTAAGGTTTAATAGACATGTTGTTGTTACTTTATGTAAACGAAACCACCTTAATTGAAGATGAGTCTGTATTTTTTTTTTTTTTAACTAGAGCAAAATAATTTTGTCTGGCTGTTGTGGCGGACAGCTGTGATGCCCTGAGTATGGAAGGACTGGGGGAGAGACCATTTTCAAGACCATTTCTCCCCCAGACCAAAAGAGGGCAGCCCCTTTGGCTTATAGAGGGGCCATGGGTTATGAGTATGGAAGCTCAACACTGCTGGGGCCTGTGGCCACCACCAGGGGGCACCTGGTTGTTTACAGAGCCCTATTTGGCAGCACTTCTGCCACACCCAGATGTGCTGCCAGAAGAAGCTCATTGGGCACCTGGACTCCTCCTAAAAGGAGCCAGTCACCACCACTCAATCGCCTGAGTCGGATGGAGAAAGACGAAGCTCTTGAGGGGGAGTGGAGGTGGAAGGACTGGCAGCAAAGGGACTGTGTTGTGCTTTGCCCTGTGAGCATTGTGTGCTGAACTGTAAATAAACCAAGTGCAGTGTGGCAAAATTGTGTTCTGCCTTGTCTGTGTCGAGGATAGGGTGACTATACATGCCCTGGGCTTCACACTGTATATCTGGGCTTACTACATGTGATATCATATAAAAAAACATTTCAGAAAATAAATAAAAATTCAAAAAATTTGTTGACCTGTGTAAAAGAATATTTACAAGAAAACACATAACATTTTTAAACCCTCCTAATACAATTCAGATTTCTATGGAAATGTAAATGTACAATTGTTTACATGTGATCTAATAGATTTGTGTCTTCTTTTTTGCTCAAGTCAGAAAGAAATTATCTAAAACTAAATTAAATGTCTGGTAATGTTGTTTACAAAAGGAGAACAACATCTGAGAAGAAAAGGGTCAAAATGGACTGGAGATATTACGTGATTGTGCTGTTAAAAAGCATGTTGTCTCTTTTCTTAGTATGAAAATAAAGGGAAACTTGTAGACATGGTCACTGAGGATGAGCGAAAACAATAAAGGATGGTGGCAAAATATTGGCTGAATGGACTATACAAAGAAGCCATACAAGACACAAGAACCGAACTACAGTACTTGATTTGTTCATGGTAAACAGTGCTGTTGTTTGACTGAAGCATGGTTATCAAGCTGAGTGCCTTATCTGAATCTTACTTTTATAAAAAATGACTCATCGGCAGTCGAGTCTTAAGTCTTATTTTCTATGCTATTGTTGTCAGGCCTTTGTTATTATTTCTGATACAGTTAACAAAAGCACAGTTAACAAATATGTCATCTTATTTTCTGTTTTTCAGATTATAGATTTTTATGCCTTAATATTTGCAAGATAGATAGATAGATAGATAGATAGATAGATAGATAGATAGATAGATAGATAGATAGATAGATAGATAGATAGATAGATAGATAGATAGATAGACAGTCTTTAGCATAGTTTTTACCAGAGAGCTCAATTATAACACACACTTCATCATCTCTACTTCACTTTCTTCAGGCCTGTTGGGTTGTCACTAATGTCCTGATTTTTGGCTTCTCTAGTCAATTCAGCAATCAATGTATTTCAGTTGTTTTCATTATGTTGTCTTAGCAGGCACTAAGTTCAGGTGAAAATCAAAAATAGGATATAAATATGTTTTAGATATAAATTGCAAAACAATATATTTGTCTGTGATGTTTATAAACACATATAATAAAAGGCACACTAAACCAATATAACCAATCCCTACATAAATAGTAGCCTGTATACCCGTACTTAACAAAGACATGTATTTTGATCAGTAGGTACTTCCAGCGATATGCTTTACTGCAGACTATCACATAATCACAAGAACATAACACATTGATCAGAGCAAATGCATATTCTTAAACAAGTCACTCAAAATTATTATCAATTTTCATGAAGTATAGTACATTCAGAAAGTATTCAGGCTCTTCTCTTTTTCTATATTTTCATATGTAAAAGCCATACTTTTAATCAAGAATCCATATTTTTAATCAAGAATCTTCACATATAGACATCATAATGAAAAAGTGTGAGGGGTTTTTACAATTTTTGTACATGTATTAAAAATAAAAATATATGGAATCTCATATGTACATAAGCATTGACCTTTTGCTATGACACTAGAAATTGGCCTCGGGTGCATCCCATTTCCAATGTTCATCCTTGAGATGTTTCTACAACTTGATTACCTTATGTGGTAAATTCAGTTGATTGAAAATGATTTGTAAAGGCATACATTTGGTTATATAAGGCCCCAAAGCTGACAGTGCTTGTCAGAGGGAAGGCCAAGACACAAGGTCAAAGAAATGTCTGTATAACTCTGAGAGAGGATTATGTTGAGGCTCAGAACCGGTAAAGGGTACAAAAAAAAAATACAGCCTCTTTGAAAGTTCTGAAGAGCACAATGGATTCCACCATTTTTAACTGGAAGAAAGTTAACCACTGTGACTGTTTGAAATGGCCACCCAAACAAACCTAGCAAAAACAGTAGAAGGGCTTTAATCAAGGAAATGACCCATAACCCAGATGTCACTCTGAGAGAACTCCAGAGATTCTCTATAGAGATGGAAGAATCTGCCAGAAGGGAATCCATCTCTACAGCACTTCACTAATCAGGCCTTTTTGTGTAAATCAGGTAGACAGAAGCCACTTCTTAGTAAAGGGAACAAGGTGGCTCGCTTGTTGTTTGCCAAAAGGTACCTAAACGACTCTGAGGCCATGCGAAATAAAGATTATATGTTCTTAGGTTTAAAGTAATGATAAATGGATCATAGTACAGATAAATCCTTGAAGAAAACCTCCCCAATAGATCTCAGGTTCATTTTCCATCATGATAATGGTCCAAATGACGTGGCCAAGATCATTGCAAGAGTGACTCCAGCACATGAATATGAATGTCCTTGAGTGGCCCACCTAGACCCTAGATTTGAAACTGACTGAAAATCTCTATAGAGCCCTGTGTACTATGAGGGAGTTTACGAGGTTCTGCAGAGAAGGAATGGCAAATACCTTCTCATCCATATATGTTAAGCCAGTAGCATGATACCCAAGGAGATTTGAGGCTGCATTCTCTGCCAAAGGTGCTTCAACAAAGAGCTGAGTAAATAGTCTCAATAATTTTGTACATGACATAATTTTATTTTTTTAAAATATGCTTGCAAATGTTGTTAAAACTTCATTTTACTTTTTGATTATTTGTGTGCAGAGTGTTATTTAAGATTTAGTTTAATTCATTTTTGAGTACAGCATCACAAAATGTAGAAAAATTGAAGTGGTCTAAATTCTTTCTAAATATGCACTCTGTGTGGCAAAAAGAGGTACATTTCTATAATGAAATCAAGTTTACAAGACGTTTTCGATACATACTGCAGGTTTCCAGACAGATAATTAAAACTTTGGGCAGCAGTATCTTATGTTACAGATAAGTACACAGGCACTTAAGGTTTGTATGTTTTGAAGATTTCATCAACAACAGCAGCAGTTAATTACAGGATTTCTCCATGCCATTCCAAAATATGCCTCCAAACTTTCACCATAAAAGCATGCAATGGCCATGGAGGGGCGTTACCAAAATAAAAATGTTCTAGCCCTCAAAAATCTATTGTAAAGTCAGTAAGTACCATTACTAATACTGCACAATGATTTTTTACCAGCTTGCAACACACACTTCTGCAAGTATGTATTCATTTTGGTTTCCCTCTTATTAGTAACTAGGAGGCTCTGCCCCCTGCTTGGTTCACTTGCCAACCCCCAAGCGGGCAATACACGCTAGCCAGTTTGCGGATCTGCCACTCGCGTAAGGGGAAGTGGATGTACAATATAAATAGATTGTTATTATCATGGGAATTGTTACATATGTATAATAGAACTAACTATTTCATATTACAGCGAGTAAAACGTAATAAATTGAAAAAAAATTATGTTTCATGTTGCGTTCGAGGTATCTGTTGTGTTGTAGGTTTTTCTTCTGTTTGGCTTTGAAATTAACATGCAAATACTTTTTAAACTTACACTTTTACTGTAAAACTACAGTAAAAACAAATTTTTTAATTAACTTTTCGTCAATATTGCATTGAATTTGGATTTGTATGGAATTACATCATGACAACACAACGTATAACTGCCCGTGAGTGAATATCGTTTTTTTCTCTCTAATGAATAAACTGACTTTTTTGAATGTTTGTCCCTGTGGTTTGTTAATTGTCATAGCAAAAGCTATTCTCATGGGAAACTGTAAACGTTTTAATGCGAATGGCATATCAAGATCTCCTTTGGTGTCTAATGTTATCTGTGAAAGATGTACTACATTACCTTTCTTGTCGCTTGTTAAAATTTTACATGTCATTGCCGTATAACCAATCGACAATTTTCCACATTAATTCGTTTGACTTCATCATTTCTCAGTGCTAAGATTGCCCGTGTACTCATTTCTTCTGTTGATAGCCCTTCGGGATGAAATTCTTCAATAAGATTTGGACATAATAAGTCTTTTATTGGGAACTTAAAGTGAGAAAAATTTATAAGAGCTGAGAGTGCAGGAACTGTGTCTGACAAAAGCATTCACTCGAATGAGAGGTGAGAGGACCGTGGGTGTGATTGAAAATGCTTGAGAGGGTGGGACTTGAAAAAATCTCTTGGCAATAGTCTTGTCTCAAAATTTTCTTTTATAATAGAGAAACATTTTTTTTACTTAATACTGTTCACTAATAAATATGTTGTGGCAGACGGCCGGGGGCCATGCCCGGCCGGGACCCCCTTCGGTATATGTTCAGGGGGAGCAGCCATGGACTTTGCAATACCTCCCCCTGGACGCTAGATAGCCACCCCCTGGGTTGGAGTGGTGTCTCGGTTTCTTGGGGGGGCTCCATGGGAATTGGAGTTGGATGCAGCCCTGTTAGGTCCCACAGGCGCCGCCAGGAGGTGCTACAGCTGGGACTCCTGAGCCCTTGTGGGCAGTGTTTTTGCCACAAGTGCAGCCGGAATTCGGCAATCAAGTACCTGGAGCACTTCCAGGTGGACTATAAAAGGGGCCAGCAGCCACCACTCCAGAAGCCTGAGTCGGGAGGAGGAGGACGAAGCTGCCAGGAGGAGTGGTGGTTCAAAGGATACTGTGTGTGTTGGTGCTTTTGTGTGCTTTGGGACTGTGTTGTGCCTGTGGAACACGGGGAAGATGTGCACCACAGATGAAGAAAAATAAAAGTTCTTAGTTTAACGTGCCTCCAGTGTGAGTCTGTGTCGGGTCAGGTGCCTATATAATGCCTTTTTTGTTACAATGTTAAGAGCCTTAGGCTCTACCTACAGTAGTAAGAAGATGTTTTGCTTTCACTTTTGACTGGTACATTTTGGTTGTTAAAAGATATATTTCTTAACATCTCCTAAAGTCTTTCAAACCAGAAGTGCATTTCAACACTAAATGCAAAGAATTGCAAATTCTCAGGATTTCTGTATTTTAGTTTATCCATTTCCTGGAGCCTATGCCAGGAGGTCTGTGGACATGACAAGTGCCAGTTTTCTTCCCCTTAATTTCCATTGAAGTCCTCAAGTACATGATTCACCCTTAAGCTGAAAGAATGTTGCTGAATCTTTTTTGAGGATTTTAAATACCTGGATTAGGTCCCCACACAGTCTCCTCTGCTTGAGACTAAACAGGTTTAATTCTCTGAGTCTGTCAGAGTAGGACATGTCCTTAAGCCTTGGGATGCACCTGGTTGCTCTCCTCTGCATAGCTTCAAGTGTTGCTATGTCTTTCTTGTAAGTGGTAACCTTAACTGCACACAATACTACAGATGAGGTCTTACTAGTGAATTATATAGTATGAGCATAACAACCCTTGACTTAAATTCAACAATTTTCATAATGTAAACTAACGTTTTATTTGCATTTTAACTACTTCTGTGTATTGCTTAGTTGATGAAAATGTTGCATCAACATATACCCCTAAATCCTTTTCAGAGGTTGCTTCCTATATGACAATGTCTTCCATGTTGTATTTATAATTAATGTTCCTTTTGCCCACATGTAGCACTTTGCACATTTCTACATTAAATTGGATTTTCCAGGTTATGGTCAGCTTTCATACTTTAGTACACGTATTGTACATCATGAGGAGAGTTATTATACCCAAATATTCAACAATATAAATGGACACCAAAAAAGAAACATATGAGGCAGCAACAGACTCGTATGTTTAAGCCAACAATAAATTAAGGAGAACCGTTTTTCTTTTTAATTTTGATGTGCACATTACGCTTTTCGATGATTTATCAGGAAAAAATATAATGAGTAATGATAAAAATTACACTTCTGAACTGTTTATTAGTAAGAGTATTGCTTAATTCTTTGGCTAATGCCTTCATCCACATTTACAACATTTGAGATACAATTGGTTACATTTCATTTGTTTTTTCCAACTCGGGCACAAGCAGATAAATTGACTTGCTCATGGTCACATAGTGTCAGTAGCATGATATGAACCAACAACCTCAGGGTTTGAAGTCCAAAGCCTTAACCACTACACCACACTGCCCGAATAACTGGTTTTAATGACTTCTTCAATTCAATGATTTTTAACCAACGGATATGCAGTTGTGGTAAAGAACCATGAAAACCCAGGCTTATGTTATGATATATGCATTGGAGATGTTTTATAATCTTCTGCAGATGTCAGGTATAATATAAAGTGCCACCTAACTGTGAGAAACTGTTCTTAATTTCTGAATCGTTTGAGTAATTGTGCTGTACAGTTTACATTCTTGGTGTAACAGTCCGACTTTTTCTAAATATAGAATGACTATTTAAACTCACTGCCTTTTATTTAAAAGGAAAATATTTGGATGCCTAACAGGAGAAGCTAACTGTAAGAAAGTTAAACATGGAATATGCAAAAGAGCTTTTTAGCCTATTAGTAATTGTCAATGTTTTCTGTTTTGGATCATTATGATAATTTTGTTGCATTTTGTTTATTGAACTCTGATAATTAACAGGACTGAAATAAAAGCAGAGGATGACCTTGATGAAGAAAAAAGTTGTTCTTTGCTCTGAGTTTAAATCTAAACCTTTAAACGTTTAAATCTAAAGTATTGAGTCCTTGTCCACTATATGCTGCAAATGGACATTCAAATGGTTTATGGTTTAGTGTGTAAAATATGAAGTCATCAGTATGATCTGACTCACTGTTACTTCATTAGTTATATAAAATGCACACTTCCTATCCTGAATATTTGTGAAGACTGATTATTTTGTGTACCAAGCTCATGGGCAAGCAAACAAGAAGAAAGTGGCAGATTAGGTACAACAGAACAATCCAATCTCATGGAAAAATGGAAACCTGGAAAATCACCCTCATTTTAAACAAATTGCTTTTTTAGTGCTTATAATTCTATATGCTTTCTGAATGATGTAATAAACAACAAATTCTTCAACAATGTCTAAACTGCTAAGCATATTCAGTTTTACTCTGGTTGGCCTGTAGAAATGAGAATGAGTGTGAATATGTACATGAGTTTGCTTGGAGATGTCCAAGACCCTGAACAGGAAGTAACAGTTTTGATATTCAATGGATGGTGTGGCAAGCGGCTGGGGGCGGTACCCAGCCGGGACACCCGGAAGGACCAGAAGAGGGTTTATGGACCACGAGGGGGCAGCCACCCTGGTTGGTATGAGGACCAGGAGAACAGAGCATGGAAATTCAATCCTATAGGGGCCCGTGGTCACTGCCAGGGGGCGCCTGAATGCCTGAAGAGCCCTGGACATCAACACTTCCACCACACCCGGAGGTGCTTGCGGAAGGAATATCATGGGACACCCAGAGTGCTTCCGAGTGCTCAGCCGGCACTTCCGCCACACCAGGAAGTGCCGATGGAAGTTCATCGGGAGGCACCTGGAGCACGTCCGGGTGAACATAAAAGGGGCTTCCTCCCTCCATTCGATAGCTGGAGTCGGGTGGAAGAGGACAAAGCTCGGAGGAGAGGAGTGGAGGCAGTCAGAAGAAGAGGCATTACTGAAAGAGGCCTGGACTGAGGGTGTTTGGTGCAGGGGCACTGGATTGTGCGTACACTTTGTAAATATGATTAAACATGTGCTTGGGTGTAAACCATCGGTGTCTGCCTGTCTGTGTCCGGGCTGCTTTCCACAATGGATATACTGTACATATTCCTGATACTATATATGGCATACTATTAGTGCCCCTCAGAAAATTCACACTGTTTAAGCTTTACTACTATGAAATAACATTTCCCAAGCTCAGAAATCTATATTTCCTTACATATGTAGCAGATTATGCAGCCTCTAAAATCTCATCAAATTGATCAGCTGGTGTAGTAAATGTTTAAAATGTCCAGTAAATATTTAAGTATATTTGAGAGAGTATATTTGTAAACAAATTAGGCGATTAAATACATTAAAACAGATGTTTCTGTGAAATCTTAACAATATGGCACCCATTTTACAAATTATGGAGGGTTTTTCATAGCAAACATTGTCCTAATAAACATAAAAAATAGCAGAATTTAATAAAGCACATTTTAAACATTATAGTAATTAAGATAACCAAACTATTAAAAATTCACACAATTAAAAATAAAAAAGAGAGCTCAATGGATGTGAAGTGTTCTACAATGGTCTTCAATTTTAAGTCCTTGAATGTGCTGTCTGATACAGTCTGCTAGCCATCTCCCTGCTTCACCTGTGTAGATGGCTGGACACAAAAAGTACAGTCAATAAGAATTTTAGACTGGCAAGAATTTTTCTGGTCCATCTGGTATATTCAAAATTGAACAACAGGTCTCTTGTCAATTACATAAATAGGTCTTCAATCATTTTTAAAAAAAAATTACAAAACACTTTATATCAATATATCAGAATACCAACACATTGTTATATAAGTTCACCAGATTCTCTCTAGACTGTAAAGATTTCTCCTTATTCAGTTCTGTCACACAATTCATTTTTATCAGTCCAGAAAAAGGTCTTTCCTCTACTGAGGGGCTATTTTATTTATCATTTTCATTATGTGGAGACCAAAATGACTGTAATGCTATATCTTCTTCTTCTTCTTCTTCTTTTGGCTGTTCCTGTTAGGGTCTGCCACAGCTTCTTCCATATCTTCCTGTCCTCTGCATGTCCTCTCTCACCACATCCATAAACCTCCTTTTAGGCCTTCCTCTTTTCCTCTTCCCTGGCAGATCTATCTTTACAATCCTTTTCCCAATATACCCAGCATCTCTCCTCTGCACATGTCCAAACCAATGCAATCTCACTTCTCTGACTTTGTCTCCGAACCTTCCAAACTGAGCCGACCCTCTAATGTACTTATTTCTAATCCTATCCATCCTCATCACACCCAGTGCAAATCTTAGCATCTTTAACTCTGCTACTTTAATGCTATATGTTACCTTAAAAGCACATTAAATACTTAAATTTAATATTTAACAGTTATTCTCTACAAACTGAGATTCAATATAGTATAGTGTTTGCTTGAGAAACCTCTACTTCTATATTATCTTGCGAAGGCTAGCAAAAAACATATTTTAGGACAAAATGGGCCTTGTCTCATTTTTGTAGGTTAATAATAATTCATTACATTTATATAGCACTTTTCTCAGTACTCAAAGCGCTATCCACACAGGGAGGAACCGGGAAGCGAACCCACAATCTTCCACAGTCTCCTTACTGCAAAGCAGCAGCACTACCACTGCGCCACCTGTGAGGACAATGATGTACACAAACCTGCTAAGGTAGCAGACTTTCCACCAAGGCAGAGAAGCTAGATGCAAACCATGCGCATTTTAGAATAAATTAAACTCTACTAACGTTTGGTCAACTCATTTTCCAGGTTTCATTAGATAAGAAGAGGCATTAATTAAGAATGAGTTAAGATGTCTGCAAAATCTCCTATTAATAAAAAGGCACCAAAAAGAAAATTCATGTTATGCTTGTAACTCCAAGCAGAACTCTGGTTCACTCAAATGGACAAAATAACACACTTATGAATCTGTAACTACAGGGAACTATGACCCAAATCATGTAATTTCATAATAAAATCCCAAAAGTAAAAACCAAAATTAAAACCTTGTAAACTTAACAAAATCCAGGAAACTTCAAAACAAACAAAGAACAGCAAGCACCTTCTGTATTATATTTTGTCTTCTGTGCGTATTGCATTCTGTCTTTTATATTGATATATAAGTAAGTACCATATTTCTATATCAATACATTGCATTCTGTTTCTTATAATGAGTGTGCTTTAGTTGTCTTGATATATACGTGTAACACCCAGCATCCCCCATCTACAGAAAAAGGTAAGGAAAATAAACTGGAAGCCGTAACCGAGTTGTCGAATTAGTTCTTGATATTGACAAAGCCAAGTTAATTACTTGATTGATTAACATCAATTGTTCCATTCCTCTTCTGCCCCACATTTCCTTAAATTTTCCAACAACATTAAGGATAAGAAGTGCATAAAAGTGCATAAAACTATTATTAAACATAAACATGAAGAATATTGTTAATACAGTACAGTAAGTCACCCATGAACACTCCCTCCCTCTCCTTCCACTTGTTCTTCTAAGGGTCAAGGTGACACCATAATGAGATGGCTAGCCGAGACCACCCTGTCTCTAGTGGCAGTCTCTGTTTATGTCTTGTGAAATAGGGACAAAAAAGCAAAAACTTAATGATGTAAAAGTTAGGCAAAGTGATATGTGCTGTACACTTTATGAATGTGAATAAACAATTTCAAACTTTCTGCAAGAGAGACTGAGCTAATGTTTTATTTGAATACTGACAGTAAAGAAGCACAGCAAAGGCTCCAGAAAGTGAGCTAAGTAAGCATTTTTCAGATGTGACCAAACAAAACAAACAGCAAACTTACTGGGACATTTTAATACTTGTGTGAAGAATTAGGTGCATATTTCATGTCACTATTATGACACTCAGATGTGATGTTGATTTAATTCAATTTTATTTATACAGATTTGTTTATTGTACCATTTAAAAAGGTGTGCTTATAACTATTACTTATAACTAACTATAACAATTTTTTTTAAACTTTTAATTGACTTTAACATTTGAGCAGCAAATGTGATTATTATTCATAATTTCCAAGCATTTTGTACATGCTGTAGAAAGCAGGTGGCCTTGAGGTGCAGCAGCAGCAACCACTGTGCATCCATTGTACAACTCTGTTACTACGTATAACCTATTTTAGCAAGCTAAAAGTGAGATCTGACCAAGCAGTACACTGCACATGTAACCTTCAGCACAACATAAAAGGATAAAGACCCAGTTCAAAACTGACCTCAGAAAGCACCAAAAGTATTAAATAGCAAAACATGAAAAAATACAAATACTTTCAAAATTTGCAGTCTTATTTAAAAGTGACTTCATAAAACAATAAACTTCACATTGTTTAAATGTGAATGATATATCGAGAGTTATCTTAAACTGTTCTTTGACAAACAGAAGTTATGACCAATACTAAGTTTAAACATTTACTAGGCTCTAGAAATATTTATCTTGGAGTAGAAAGTCTTCTTTCACACAGATCCACTCATAGACTGCAAAGTCATAAACAGTATTTTTTATTTCTTTCACCAGCATTTTTTTGTAATTGCTGGATATATGATTAGAATAAAAATAAGCTTTCAAAAGTTTTAAAAGGAAGCTAGAAATACACTTGCTCTTAAAGCCAAGACAAAGAGCAAACAATTTCCCGTCAAGTAAAAAAGCAGTAATAGAATATTTAGGAAGCCTTGTATAGTAGATGCTCTTTGAAAAATTGTTTAAAATGAGAAGCAAACAGCCAATGAACTAAACATTTTTTACCTGAATATTTACAAAAGAAATCACTGGAATACTTAAGGAAAAACTAAAATAAGCTCTCTGTATATAGCTTTTAAAATCAAAGAGTCAGGTGTTCTTCAGGCCCTCAGTGTACTGTAATGACTAATAAGATCCTGGGCCTGATGGTTTTTATCAGTAGTGCTGAAAGAAATTAAAGATGCTCTTTATAAACATTTAGGAAGGATATTCTGCCCAGCAATCTCTTCAGATCAGGCAAGCAATTTATGACATGAAATGTTATATGCTATGGTGCTAAACCACCCACACTTCAGAACAGGTAATTCACCTGAAGCTAAGCATATTCTTAGATGGGAGACCATCTAGGAAAAGCTTGTGATGCTGCTCTGTGTGTTGAGCCAAATGTTCCAGTGCAGTGACGGGGACACTGTGCTGTAAAAATTAACATCTTCTTCTGGTCATAAAAGATCCCTTAGTATCCTTTGAAAACAGTAGGGTGTATCCTGTCCTGGCTAAAATGTCCACAATGACCTTGTCCATTCTGGAGCAAGAATGGCTACTGTTGCATCATTTAGGTGGATGCTGCACATTGGTGAAGAATGAAGTGGCTCCCCTACTGTCTATGTTAAGCATTTTGAGTGTCTAGAAAAGTATTATATTGAATATACATATACCTAACTAACTCTGTTGTCATTTGTTGTTGTTGCAATTAATATTGTGGAGACATCAGATACTCCTGTATATGATGTGCTGTTTTTATGTTACTATTGTTTTTATGGCTTTAAGATCAAGACAGATTCCTAGCAACTTTGGTTATATGGTAATGTGATTTACTCATCCACAAAGGAAAATTTCTGATTCATGTTGAGACTGAAAAGGAGAATGCACATCTGTATGATTATTTGTTAGAAGATAAAAGAAAAAATCTTCGAGTATAATGAATCAAGTGCTTCAAAATTATGTGTAATTTGCATTCTTTTTTAACACATACCTTTATCCATGGTGACTTGCAAAAACTAATTAGTACACATACAGTATGATATCATATGTATTTTATTACACTGAATGTTTGGATGCCATTAACTGGTAACATTGCATAGATTTGCAAAGATTTCTATAGGTTTTCTAATCTTTTTAAATACATTGTACTGGTCTTTGAATTGTTCATGTGACAATACTGCTTACTGCACACTGTACAAAGTTTTGTGATAAGTGAGGTTAATTGTGGGCAATTATTATAACACTTCATTGTAAAACTGTCAGAAGGAACTTTAACTCAGTCATAGTCTTGGTTTGGCTAGCACAATCAAATCCTCCTGTACTGTCGATAATGATCAGTATTTATCACCATGACACATGCAAAGTGTTATTTTTGTTTTAATTTATTGACATTGTATTTTCTTATCTTATGTACCTTTGCTTTTTTGTTACAACTTTGAATTTTGTCTCAACCATGAAAATTTTGGAGAACAACATAATGACACTCTTTGAAACAACCTTTTCTTTAGACAATGATCACTTTTGATTTTGCCCCAAAAAAATCATTATTGTTCTCCATCACTCACTAAACAAAACCTGTCCAATAGTTCAATCAATTAGATCATACTCTGGCATAATAATGCCATATTTGTGCACAAGAATGCTCATAAGTGTACTTGGTACCAGAGTATCTTGGACCAAATTTCAGTGATCAGAATTGTAGTCATGTTATGTTTTAGATGTTCAGGAAAAGAGAAATTCTAAGCTGATCACCACTTGGTACTGAGGCAGCTCAGACAGATGGAATGCCATCTTGTCAACCTGAGAGACCTAACAGGGCACTGAATACATTCTGAGAATGGCCAGTAGATGCCCCTGTTCAGTATGAGTTCAAATCTTGCATCCTGGGAGAAGTCAGATGTGTACAGCCTTAATGGCTGGTGTTCAAGACTTCAGTAGCAAGGGCAGCTTAAAGAAATTGAGGCCAAAAAGTTGTCTGTTGTGGCCACAACCTTTGAACTCATTGGTATACACCAGAGCTAACAGTAGAGGTCAAGTTATAGCAAAGACCTTCCATTCCTTGTTAAAAGGAGGGTCTCCAGATTTGATTGAGAGGTATTGATATTCCAAAATTGTGTTACCTGCATTAGTGGCATAAGCAAAGCCCTGTGTGTGGTGGGAATGTGAAGAAGTCCTGGAGAATGAAGTCTGAATGGCCTTAGATAGGTTCTGGCAAATCATTTAACTCAGCAGTGGTGGAAGAACATTGACCTGAAATTGGGAGGTAGAAGGAGAACTTTCTACAACTCCTTAACCTGGTAAATATACTCTTCTTGGAGGACAATCTTGCAGGCTGGAAGAGATATGACTCTAAAGGCTGAAAGCACTTTTATATATTGTTTTGTCTAATGTGCCCCTTCAGTGCTGCATGGAAAGTAGTGACAATGCCTCACAACTGGCAGACTGAAGTGGTTGTCTCTATTCTTAAAAACTGGGAGAAGACAGTGTGTTCCATTTACTCAGAGGATTTCCTTCAGCCTTCCTGCAAAAGTTTATATCAGAGAGTCGGAATAGGGACTATAAAGTTGAACTTAAGATTCTAGTAGAGCAATATAGATTCCACCCTATCCTTGGAATAATGTACCAAATTGTTGCCCCTCCATACATATTTAATGACTCATGAGAATTTACTTATCCTATCTACATGTGCTCTTTCAATTTGGAAAAAGCTTTTTGATCATGTCTTTATGTTGTCGGTGAATGAGTTTCACGTTTACCGTATGATACCTTAGTACTTAGCCTCCTTGGCATTAACCCAGAGCATGATTCAGGCATGGAATTTTATGTAATTACAGTTAAGTCTAAGTCACATTCAGGATGGCATACAATGATCTGCTTTATGGTGTTAAACCTGATTATTATGCTGCCATCTAGTGGGTAAAATAACATGATGCAAAAAAATCATGAATATTTCTATGCATTTTGCCACTTCAACTGACTCATGTTCTCTCTTGTAGTGCTCCACCAGTTGTTGCAGTGGACTGGCTATGTATTCTCTCTGATGCTTACAACATGGAATTGATATCCAGAGGACTATTTCAGATCAGCCCAAATATTACATTCCACAAATGAGAAGACTCGTCATTATTATATACAGTAAACAGAAAATTAGCAAATGAAGAAAAGATTGCACTATGCTGGTTTACTTCCTCTCAAAAGAAAAATGTGTTGTACTGCATTTGTTGTTGCAGTTGTTCTCTGAAAAATATGAGTGATAAAAAGGATTGTCTGATTAAGTAGATGTTGGCACTTTACTCAAAAGCTGTGAAAATAGTCTTGAACATACAACCAATGTGGCAAAAGGAAAAGAGTTTCAGTTTTGTCTCAACATTAGCAGCACCAGTGATCAAACAGGAAGGTCTCTTGTAAAACCAGAAAAACAGTGTTGACCAAATGTCACTCACACAGCTGACTATCTTTATCCAGTTGTTTCCTGAGAAAAATGTTGTTTTGAGAGACTCTTCATCCACTCTTTATCAATAATATAATAGTAATTTCTTAGAGGAGGCTCAGCTACTTGCAATATTTGATCCAGTAATGAAGCAATACATTGACAAACTTGAAAACAGGCGATTCAGTCATTCTACCTACCTTGATGACAAACAACAGGCATCTGTCCATGGACGGACATAACATAGCAAATCTTTCAGCATCTGTCCATGAATGAGTGTAACACAGCTGCATTTCCATGTGTCAGAATCGCTCATGTTGTAACGTTGTATTAATTATAAATATTATTAATGCATTAAATATTCTTAGTTTAAAGTATCTTATAAGAACTATAGTTATATTTCTCAGAAATGTAGCAATCTTAATAACATACATTGCTTCATTTGATGCACGCCATTTGTAACCACTACATAGTTTTTTATATGAAATGACAAAACATCCAGCGTCTGTCCGTCTGGCATCTGTCCATGCCTGGGTGTTACATAGCAGTATTTTCATGTGTCAACTTTGCTCATGACATCTGGCATCCACACGAATATCTTTACCAAACTCATAGCACAGTAAACCATCTGGCATCCATCCATACCCAGGCATAACATGATAAACAATCTGGCATCCATCCATGACCAGGTGTAACATAGCATACCTTTCAGCATCCTTCCATGTCCAGATGCAGTTGTCCAGTGTCCACAACAATATTTTTTAAAAATTAACTACTTTGAATTAAACCCCTCTGGAATCAATTAATCCTAAAATGAATTCGGAGGAGAAATTAGAACATGAGAAAGAAGTAAAAAAATGAAGGGAGGAATGAGAAAAAGAAAACAAGCTACAATTTTAAATAAGAAGAGACAGCAAGAAGCACAAAGAAAGAGGGAAATAAGGGCTAAAATGTCTTATGAAAAAGAAGCACAAAGAACAGACAATTTCATTTGACTGTTAAAGATTGGACTTAATATACTGTATATTCAAAACATTTTATAGAAAACATAAAATTAATCAATAGCTCCTTAGCATTTGCATCAATGGGTGACAGGATTGTGTTTCCACCAGGTTTTGGTTGTATTGTTTTAGGATTAATGGTGCAATTTACCATTGTGTGGGTGCATTACATCCAAGTAATGGAGAAAGAAGACAGTTAACAAATAATGTTGTATACAAAGAAATCTTTAGTCTTTATTATCTGTACTATTTCATACAAACCCTATCTGCAAAAGAGTCGCATTAATAACAATTATAATTAAATATACTGTACTTGAAGATATATTCACTTGTCACTTCCAGTAACATGGGCACTGTTTCTGTTCTGCTGAACGAATCTCTCTTTAATAGAAACAGTATTTTCTGGAATCTTAATGTCACAATAATAAATAGATTCCCTTTTCCTATTTTTTACTTTTATTCTCTTCCTCTTGTTTTGATAATATTTGAAACCATTGTGGCAAAGACTAAAAGGTCAAAACACTATTCACATAGCATTAACTAAGGCAGCATGGTAGTGCAAAGAGACAGAAGATCACCTCCTGGATGTATGTTCTCCTTGTGCCTGGGTGGGTTTCTTATGGTAGCTCCAGTTTTCTCCCACAGTCTAAAGCACGTGCAGGTAATATGAATTGATGTTGCTAAATTGACCCTAGTGAGTGTGTGTTTATCTGTGTGTTTACCCTGCTGTGGACTGGTGCCTGTCCAGGGATTGTTCCTTCTTCAATGGGGTTATAGACTGTGCTATCATATCAGTTGATGACTACTGCAAGACAGTGAGTGATATTAGAACTAAATTTAGTGTGCTGCTCATCTTCACAAAAATAGAGGCTTGTACATCAGCCAACAAATGTAATGAACTCTGCAAGGTCCTTACATTCAGATATGAGAGTGACACTGATGGAAAAGAGCTGGCCTATGAGATCAGAAATCTATCAAGCCTGCCCTCAGACAACATGATTGCAGCAAAGCTTCTTTCTTTCACCCAAGAGCGACAACTGAAAGGAACTCATTGTAAATCTTCAGACTGCACTCCAGTTCACTTCTGTTTTGCTTGTA
This sequence comes from Erpetoichthys calabaricus, assembly GCF_900747795.2. Lineage (NCBI taxonomy): Eukaryota > Metazoa > Chordata > Cladistia > Polypteriformes > Polypteridae > Erpetoichthys > Erpetoichthys calabaricus. Next base: position 144,370,100 of record NC_041398.2, on the reverse strand, counting down.
ACTGTGGCTTCTTCAGAGAGGAGCTTTTCTAACCTGAAGATTTTTAAAATGTATCCTATCTATGGGACAAGAATGTCTCCGTAGATTTGCAATAATAAATGCAATCAGGTATTATTACACAAATATACAGTATGATGACACCATTGATGACCGCTTCAAAAAAAGTGAAGTTTTGACAAGCCAGAAGCATATGTCTCTTACACAAACACATAAACAAGCAATTGTTGATATTTGGCTATTCAGCCGTTAAAATATTCATTATACGTTTTAAAAATACAGGTATATGTTCCTATATTTATTCCAAAGTACAAAATATTTTTGCTGGTTATCCAAAAGGTGAAAATATTTATTTTATTTTATTTTATAAGTATTTTCACTTGGTCTTTTTGCTAATCCCAGCAGGCATTGCAAGCAATCTTTGCTTTTATTTGGGAGACAGGCATCATCCCAACTGACTGGAAAACAGGGCTTTTCGTCCCTGTCTGGTAAGGGCAGGGTGATCGCCTGGATTGCAGCAGCTACAGCAGCATAACACTGCTTCAGTGCCAGGTAAGACCCTTGCTAGGGTCATGCTCAATAGGATCCATGATTACTTGCTCAGTGACCAGTGACCATAGCAGTCTGGTTTTAAGCCTATGAAGTCTACCATTGACTGCATCCTGGCACTGAGGGTTCTCATGGAGCACAAACGTGAATATCAGCAGAGTTTATTTGCTGCCTTTGTCAATTTTCGTAAGGCATTCGACTCAGTTGATCAAGCTGCCCTGTGGGACATCCTGAGACTTTGTGGCCTGTACACTGGTACTGTGAGTGCTGTGCAGAGTGGAGGCAGAAATTCTGTGTTTTTCACAATTGATTCTGGGGTTCATCAGGGTTGTGTTCTTGCTGCTATTGTGTTCAAATGCTTACATGGACTGTGTTGGGCAAGGTCGTGGAGTCCCGTGGCTGTGGAGCATCTGTTGGTGAAGAAAGATTCACTGATCTTAAGTTTGTTGACGATGCTGTGATCTTTGCCGAGTCAACAGAGGCTCTGATCGGCACTCTTGAGAGTCTGAGTGTCTGGGCTTGCAAGTGTCCTGGACAAAAACCAAGACCCAGGCCTTTAATGACCTCTTAGGCACAGCCATCAGCAGTGTGTCTGCCTGCGGAAAGAGTGTTGACCTTGCTGAGAGGTTTACTTATCTAGGCAGTGACATTCATGTCTCTGGTGACTCTTACTATGAAGTCAGTAGATGGATGAGGTCACTGGAAAGGGGTGTGTGGTGCTCCAGATATCTATGCAAAAGGACAAGGTCCAAGTCTTTACAGTCTTGGTGTTCCTGCCTTGCTGTATGGTTGCGAGACATGGATGCTATCCAGTGACCTGAGACAAAGACTGGACTCCTTCAGTACTATGTCTCTTCAGAGAATCCTTGGGTACCACTGGTTTGATTTTATGTTGAATGAGCAGTTGCTCATGGAGTCCCGAATGAGGCACATTATCTGAATTGTGAGGGAGCGTTACTTACTGCACCATGGCCATGTGGTGCGTTTCCCCAAGGGTGATCCGGCTTGCAGGATCCTCACAGTTGAGGACCTGAGTGGTTGGACCAGGCCAAGGGGATGCCCGCATAACACCTGGCTGTGGCAGGTAAAGGATCATTTCCAGAGGGTGGGACTGGACTGGATGTCTGCCTGGGGGATTGCCAACCAGGATCCCGAGCTGTTTTGTCGTGTGGTGGGTGCGGCAATGCACTGTATCAGTGCATGCTCTCCAACCTGACCTGACCTGACCTTTTTGCTAATGGTGTACAGCTGTTCAATTATTGATTCTTTTGTAAATGCTTGTTTTTGTTTAAATTGATTTTATTATTATATTGCATTTACCATAACATTTATTTTAAAGTACATTTTAATTAAGTATTTCTTCCCATTTATAGGGATTACTAAATAGTCTATAAAAATGTTCCCAGCTGTGGTTAGGCCCCCACATGTTCAGAAATGTGAAGATATTGTTTATCACACTCATACAAAATTAACCGTATTTCCATCACTTCCCCCTGCTGTGACCTGTGCTAATGCCCTTTACATTTTAAACATTTTTATCCCATTTTCTCTTGAGCCCAATTTGCTTAAAACTGATTTGTACTCAGAAGCTTTGATTAAACTAACCCATAAATCTTTGGGATGTGGATGGAAAGTGGAGTACATGGTTAGAAACCATACAGACACAGGGAAAATGTGGAATTTCTGACCTAAACAACTACTGGACAGGTGGGTTCTTCTCTGGAACCTTTAGGTTTCCTCCATATTTCAAAGATGTGTGCTTCAAGTTGCCTGGGGATTCTAAATTGACCCAATGATATCTTATAATGTATTTTTTATTAAAATAAGCATGTTTGGGTACTTGTCTGAAAGAATGAGCCAAAATGTAGCTGATCAGAGTGTAGTAAAAATGTTTATATAGGGAATAATGTGACAAGTGAGAAAATGTATGAAGTAAACTGACAGCAAAATTTGTTCCATTTACACAAAATGAAAAGTGTTTAGTTCCTGTCTTGAAGTGTTTTTATGCAATAAGTACTCATGCCTGTGGTCTGCTTTTAGTATTTAATAAAGATCTCTAGTGAAAAGAAAAAAAATCACTGAAAGTGTACACACCCTCAGCTAGGATAAGGCAGTTGCCAGGTAACAGTAGGAGTTGGGCAGGGATCCCAGTAGAAAGTTTCCTGTGGAGAGAACAGAGTAATGTGCATGAGGGTGTATTTAAGTGTGTCTTTGTGTGGAAAATGTGCGCCAAGTCACAGTTTTAAAAACGGTACAGCACTACTCCTTGATGGTGTGAATGACAGGCATAAAGAGAATTGGTCTTATTGGTTTAGTATAAATTATATGCCTTACGGAGTTGTAGAAAACAACAAAGGTAAACACAGAAGTGTGAACAAGGCTTTAGGGAGCTACTGTATGTTCCTTGTTTAACACCCAAAATAACTTTTAAAATCCAAAAAACTCTTTAGTGAGTCTTACATTTTACAAAACAAATTTTAGTGTCAGTTTCGCAAAACTCTATGTGAATCCAAAGTTGCCCATTTTGCTCATCATTAATAGGAACCATTGCCAAACGTTCAAGTTTGAATTGGAAATGTCTCTTCTTTAACCAAGCAGGTAAGAGGTTTACTGTTTTCCCATGTCCCATGTGCCAGCACAATAATAAAACTAAACTTTTATATTTAACTAGCCACATTATCTGTCAAAGACATGTAATAGAATACATTTAAAGGTTTTTGATGTCTCTTGCTCGATGTGCACTTTCAGTGCCCTTCCTCTATATTCTCATAAATCTGAATCTCTATTGCCTGGTGCTCACTCTGTTGCATGTATTCCCATAAAGCCTGCTTCTCAGCCTCAGTCATTATTTATGAGTGGCCTTGCTTGCCTCCTGTTGGCTTTCATGCTTCATGTTTTATGGCAACTCTCAATGCAGCTCCTACTCCTTTACTCCCCCTAGTGTGTCTCACACTCACAATTCCTCTTTCAATTGTGTTACCAAAGCCAAACTGACCAATCAGATTACTGACACACACCCAGACCTTAGTGTTTTTTTTATATAGCACAGTGTTTCTCAGCCTGTGTCATGACCCACTTTTTCCATTGCAAATGTGTTGAATTGAATGTCATCATGGGAACATAATTGAGTGTGATCGTCAGACATTACCATTATAAACAATGGCAGATTGCAACCCTCCAGCATCAAAAGGGTTGTGACCCAGTGGTTGAGACACATTGATATAGTAGATATAGATAACAGAAATAATATAATTTTATGTGCTGCTGTTAGTTATTTACACAGCCATACAACATGATCTGTTGTCATGTGCTGGTTACACATTATTATCTAATAACAAGTATGTTTACAGCATATAATAATTTATAGTCAGAAAATGCTGACCTAGCTTTACTGCATGGGTAGAGCAAGAGATAGTCACATATTCATCAAACAGCTTATTGTTCACATTTAGCATTTTCTAGATAACGTTAATAGGTTCATGTAATTCTTCAAAATGAAGTAAAGTGTTTATTTGGCATATATAAAATTAGTACTGCACATTGTTATTCACATTTGTTCTTTTAATAACAATACAACAAAAAGACAAAGACTGTGAATGAAACATAAGTAAAAGAAATCTAAATATGCATAGAAGAAACAAAAGCAATACAACATGTAGCAGTGTGCAAAAAACGTGCAATTATGCTGTGCAATAATTTTGTCATCTGCACTACAGTATGTCTGCAGTCTTAAAGGACAGCAGTCTGACAACAAGGTGCCTCAGCTATCTGTAACTCACACATGTTGTGGATTAAAACCATTCCTAAATTTGCTGGTCAAGGCTTTAAATCTGCAGTGATGTCCACACACCTGCAGTTTGTGCTAAGAGTGGTTGGATACTTTATAGTGGCACCCGCTTTATTTTGGTGGTGTTTGGTACTGAACTGTTTACTGCATTGAAATATCATGTTCAGCTCCTATTGTGTTAATAGAAAGGAGCTAAAAGAGCTCAAGGCTGTGAGATTAAGATAAGATGACCATCTGTTTTATGGTTTCAAAATAAGTTACCAATTACTTTGTGTGTTTAACTTCCAGAATCCATTTTTTCTTATATTGAATTCACAGTGCAATTTTAAGTGTTATAATAGGACATTCTTTAGTAACAAATTCTGTATGTATGGCTAGCTGTTATTTCTCTTGGTCTTGAAAGAGCTAAATAAAATAAACAGCTTGATGCAAATTTTTTTTTTGGCTTTTCTATTAAAGAACCTGAAAATCCTTAATTTTCCAATATACCTGATGGTAAATCACATTATATAATTATTTGCCTAAATACCACAAAACCAGGGATGGAATTTATGTTATTTGTGGTTATGTTCACCTATTTGTTCATATTCTCCACTTCTATGATAAAATCTGAAGGGCTTCCCCTTCTTCTTTTTGCAACTATTCATTCTTACACGATAGTGTGATATAAGATGATACAGCCTAAGCATGGAACTGTATAAAAGCATTGTAGCAGTGCTATCGTGGGGAGAACTTCACTTCCCAGCAGCCCAAGGGGGCTACCCGCATTGGATGATGGGAATGGGGGCAGCTGGGACGAAAGAAGCCTGTGGGAAAGTTTAAAAGGGAGGCCTGACGGAACAAATGGAGATTGGTGTTTTGTGTATCCTGTCCAACGTGTTGTCTGAAAAATCAGTTGTGCCCTGGACCATTTCATGTTAGATGAATGGACTGTCTCATGCCTGCCTATCGTGTGTATAGTGGCGGATTAATCGTCGTGTGTCTTCGAAAGGAGCGCTCCTGGAAATCTCACTTCTCCCTAGCTCAGGACTACTGGTAGGACTGTTTCATTCATTTCAACGGAAGCTGTTCATGGGATTCTCATCTTCACACCATACCATTTCACCTGCTCCTGCTGTATTGGACTGTATAAGGACGTTGTCTTAAGTGTTTTTATTGTTGGGGTTTGTTTGCAATTATTGTACATCACCATAAGGGGAACTGGGGTGGGATTATTTAGCGTGTAGTTATATTTTGTTTATTAGTGTTTTGATACATTCTTTAATTGTTTTCTTATCAGTTGCTTTTTTGTCTGTACTTGTGAGTGTATGTGAGTCCGGCCAAGGCTGGGTGCATCCCTGGAATAACCACCAAAAAAATAAATTAATTACTGTCTCTTCAACGGTGTGAATCTTAGTGGCACCGGACCGCTACAGCATCATACCATGAACTCACCATAATGAACATCCATCCATTGTGACATTAGGGGGCGCTGTTGACCCCTTGAACCCTCAGACAATATGCCAAAACACCAGGTAAAAGTCCAGTAATTAAATTTATTATTACAAAAGTGTGCACCAAGCACCTCCACCTCCACTATACTCAAATAAATCAATAATAAACAGTAATCTACAATAGTCAATAACCAAATCCTCCACTCCACCCAGCAGCTCTGTTGCACTCCCTCCCAACTCCGGCTCAGTCTGCTGGGTTTCCCACAGTCCTTTTTATAGTCCTTCTGTCCTTCACTTCCGGGTCAGATGAACTCTTCTTTTCCTTCAGCCCAAAAGTACTTCATTTCTTCTGTCCCCGTGATGAGGTAGTACTTCCGGGCTATAATAAACACAGTTGTGCCTCCCTGCAGCGTCCCCTGGGGGCCCCCAAGGCATCCAGCAGGGCTGTGCAGCTGAACTCCATTGTCCATAAAGCCCTGCAGGAATTCGGGGCACCTCTATGCTGCAGGGAGGACTCCCTCTAGCGGCCTGGGGGTGTTGGCTGGGATAAACTGCCGGCCATCCCTCACACCATCTATCCATTATCCAACCCGCTATATCCTAACTACAGGGTCACAGGGGTCTGCTGGAGCTAATCCCAGCCAACACAGGGCGCAAGGCAGGAAACAAACCCCGGGCAGGGCACCAGCTCACCGCAGGGCCCATAATGAACACAATGTAATAAAACACACTGCAAAAAATTTGCCTCATAATGTGCTTGCCTCATGTGCATTGGGGTCCAACTCCTTTCCAGATTTTTCTGCCTTTATTCTTGAATCTTCCCAGCAGAATGTTACATTGTAGAATGTAATACCAACCTTCCCCAACTTGTAGAATTCGATGCTCTGTGTACTTGTGTGACAGCTGTCTGTCGTCTGGACAGTTAACTTACTGTGAAACTGGGTTTGCCATTGCAGCCAGACTTGTTTTGTTTTTTATTTGTCGATCATTTCTTAAGTACATGCTACTAAAAATATTATAAATCAAACTTACAAAAAATAAATAAAAACATTTATTTATTGTGTATAAATATTAGAACATATATATTATATAGTCATTTTGTACTTTTAGATACAGTATTAGCTGGTTAAATGCACATGCAGTGTAACTAGTTTTAAGGAGATTTCCACTACCATACAAATGCAGAAATAGTAAATTATCTGTTGATTTTGAAATCACACACTTGTTAATTTAGGAAATTAGTTTTTTCAGCAAATTTCCACCACATTTATTCATGCTCAGCATCCATATCTGCCTTTACTTGCATAAATCACCCTGTGCCAAAACTCTCCATTTCACATCTCCAGCCTCTGCATGATCTCACAGGGTCCTGTGGCAGGTCTACCACTGAAGGTCTGCAGCCAGACTCGAGTGTAAGCATCAGTTATTGTTATTATTTTTGCATATGTAGCTGACACTTTTCGCACAAGGTGGCTTTCAAGATCTTTATACATTACAAATGTTTGCAGAATGTTTTGATAGATACAGCAACCAAGTTAAATGAATTGTACAGGTCATACAGTGAGCCTGTATTATGAGATAACAAAATTTTTTTTGCTCCTCAGTTTGTTGCTATTAGTATCTAAATAAAACTTTCCATTTTTTTTATTATGTTAGGAAATTATGTTTCAGCATTTCTTTTAAGTTTTATATTTTAACTAGGGGGGCAAGCCCCCCTGGCGCCTTCGGTGCCTAACCCCCAGTAGCAGCCAAAATATTAATAAAATCTGTAAATGTACAAAAGAAAAATTATTTATTTGAGTAAAAATCATAAAATTCTATAAATATGTAAAAGAAAAATTAATTATTATTTAACAGAGTAAAAATCATGAAATGAGAATAAAATATTTACTCTCTTACTGATTGGAATATTCCCGTTAAAGTGAGGTCCACCATCCTCGATGAGTATAAGAGACTAAATAAACAATCCATTTGTTTTAACTGACATTCTTATAGATGAAAAAACTTTTTTTTAAAAATGAGTCACATGAAATCACATGTAAACTTAAGTGGTATGCAATGGGTCATCGTAACTCGACCTTCAGCTAACTAAATCACCTAAATACAAACATTGGTGTTACGAATAGATAATTTTTTTTAATAGTTTGTTGTTGTGAAAGAAAGTTTACTCGCTCAAAAATAAAAACCACGCCTTTCTTGATATTAAAAACCACGACTTTCTTAATATTTATGTTTATAATTTAAAAATGGAACAAGAATCTTAAAATCTAACAAAATCACATTAAAGTTTGATAAATTCTGAAAAGAATGATACCAAACATATACATGTAGGTTTTAAAATAAGCCTGATTTAAAGCACGACAAAAAACGTTACATAAAAACATCACATAAAATCGTTGCACAAAATCGTTCCACTTTTAGACAGGACTTTATATATACAGTGCATCAGGAAAGTATTCACAGCGCATCACTTTTTCCACATTTTGTTATGTTACAGCCTTATTCCAAAATGGATTAAATTCATTTTTTTCCTCAGAATTCTACACACAACACCCCATAATGACAATGTGAAAAAAGTTTACTTGAGGTTTTTGCAAATTTATTAAAAATAAAAAAATTGAGAAAGCACATGTACATAAGTATTCACAGCCTTTGTCATGAAGCTCAAAATTGAGCTCAGGTGCATCCTGTTTCCCCTGATCATCCTTGAGATGTTTCTGCAGCTTAATTGGAGACCACTTGTGGTAAATTCAGTTGGTTGGACATGATTTGGAAAGGCACACACCTGTCTATATAAGGTCCCCCAGTTGACAGTTCATGTCAGAGCACAAACCAAGCATGAAGTCAAAGGAATTGTCTGTAGACCTCCGAGACAGGATTGTCTCGAGGCACAAATCTGGGGAAGGTTACAGAAAAATTTCTGCTGCTTTGAAGGTCCCAATGAGCACAGTGGCCTCCATCATCCGTAAGTGGAAGAAGTTCGAAACCACCAGGACTCTTCGAAGAGCTGGCCGGCCATCTAAACTGAGCGATCGAGGGAGAAGGGCCTTAGTCAGGGAGGTGACCAAGAACCCGATGGTCACTCTGTCAGAGCTCCAGAGGTCCTCTGTGGAGAGAGGAGAACCTTCCAGAAGGACAACCATCTCTGCAGAAATCCACCAGTCAGGCCTGTATGTTAGAGTGGCCAGACAAAAGCCACTCCTTAGTAAAAGGCACATGGCAGCCCGCCTGGAGTTTGCCAAAAGGCACCTGAAGGACTCTCAGACCATGAGAAACAAAATTCTCTGGTCTGATGAGACAAAGATTGAACTCTTTGGTGTGAATGCCAGGCGTCACATTTGGGGGAAACCTGGCACCATCCCTACAGTGAAGCATGATGGTGGCAGCATCATGCTGTGGGGATGTTTTTCAGCGGCAGGAACTGGGAGACTAGTCAGGATAAAGGGAAAGATGACTGCAGCAATGTACAGAGACATCCTGGATGAAAACCTGCTCCAGAGCGTTCTTGACCTCAGACTGGGGCGACGGTTCATCTTTCAGCAGGACAACGACCCTAAGCACACAGCCAAGATATCAAAGGATTGGCTTCAGGACAACTCTGTGAATGTCCTTGAGTGGCCCAGCCAGAGCCCAGACTTGAATCCAATTGAACATCTCTGGAGAGATCTTAAAATGGCTGTGCACCGACGCTTCCCATCCAACCTGATGGAGCTTGAGAGGAGCTGCAAAGAGGAATGGGCAAAACTGGCCAAGGATAGGTGTGCCAAGCTTGTGGCATCATATTCAACAAGACTTGAGGCTGTAATTGCTGCCAAAGGTGCATCGACAAAGTATTGAGCAAAGGCTGTGAATACTTATGTACATGTGATTTCTCAGTTTTGTTATTTTTAATAAATTTGCAAAAACCTCAAGTAAACTTTTTTGACGTTGTCATTATGGGGTGTTGTGTGTAGAATTCTGAGGAAAAAAATGAATTTAATCCATTTTGGAATAAGGCTATAACATAACAAAATGTGGAAAAAGTGATGCGCTGTGAATACTTTCCGGATGCACTGTATAGAGTACATTTTGAAAGGAATTGCTATTCTATGTACTCATTGTCTGGGACACCATCGCGGTTGCTCTGGCATGGTTACATAATCTGAGAACCGTGTGCTAATTCACAATGGATTAAAAGGTCACCCTTTCCACGCTTCCATACCCAAGTCATGGATAATCCCTGTCACTGTCTACAGTTTTGCTATTTAAAAACTCCTTTTGAAACTCCTGATATCAACCTTGTTTTGTGAATTATTTTACTTTAATTTTGGCCTCACTTTTTAGTTTTGATTTTTTACTTTTTGCCACATTTTGACCATGTCTATCTTCTGCTCAGTCTTCTTATGAATACTGCCCCTGCTATTTAAAGGTAGAATAGACAGAGGATGTATTTAAACCAGAAATCACTGCACCATTTCGCCTGTTATAGTGACTATTATTGATTTAGCTATTTCCTTGATGCAATCTGCAAAAAAGTAGTGTTATAAAGGAATAAGTTATATAGTAATTTTTTTTTCATTTTTGGTACTATCTACTGAAGTGCAAGTTTGTATGCAAGAACCAGATTGGAAATGGGAACTCCATCATAGGACACACACACACACACACACACACACAGCAGTTTAGAGATGCCAATTTTAGGTAGAACATAATTTGTTCCCAGGGGAACATTTAGCTTTTTACAGAAGCTCTTTAAATAAATTCTGTCAATTTTTGTGTAGTTCAATGATATCTGAACAAAAATGGGGGTAATTTTTGGTGCTGTGGAATGCTTAAAATGTTTTCCAACTAAATTAATTATAATTACTTTGTCACACACGTGCGATTAGGAAGTAGGAAAAGGGATTGAGTAACCATAATACTACATCAGACCAGGGCGTGGCGGAGTGTGCTGTCTCCCTCAGTCTCCTACAGACCATTCCCTGGAAAAACGGGCAAGGCTCAGGCGCCTCTGATGACGTCTCTTCTGATTCCGGCGCCTTTGATGATGTCACTTCTGGTCCCCAAAGATGTCACTTCCAGTTCCGGCATAGATGACATCATTTCCTCTGCTAGCCCTTAAAAACCTCCATCTTACCTCCACATATTCAGTTCTGTTTTGGACTTATATGGATGGCTGCCCCAAACCTTTGTGATTGTCAGGAGTCTTTTGTGACAACATCTTCTGTAAATAAACAAATACATGAATAGATGGACAAATATAGATATACAATACACAATAAATTTACAATATATATACATATGCAATGCATATATACAACATACAATACACATATGCACACAATATGGTCTGAAACATGACTACAAAGAAAGAAAACTTCTGACTTAGCAGTAACAACGAGGCATTCTGCAGGCGTATTGCTTTTGGTTTCTCCAGTAGCAGTAGTTTCTTGACAAGCTTCTGCTGAATAATTTGTTGGCTAAAAGTACTCAGTGTTAGTGTGTCAGAGAGAGGATGTGCAACATTGTACATAATGGCATCCAATTTTGTGTTCATTCTCTTCTTTAGAACTGGAGGAAAATCCTTAACTCCTGCAAATTAATAATATAACATTCTTAGAAGTGCTTAATCTAATCCACAGAGCTGAAGCCTATCCTGGCAGCACTGGGTGCAAGGCAGAAGGCAGGAATCCACACTGGATATGGTGCTAGTCCACTCATGTACAGACACACACACACACACAGTGCCACTTTAGAAGCACTAATTTATGTAACCTGCATCTCTCAGGACGTAAAAGGAAAAATCCATACAGACATGAGGAGAACATGCAGACTCTGCACCACCAATGAAGAGGTGTGAGACAAAAAAACAGGACAGTAAATCAGTGAGGAGGCAGCACTGGCCACTTCAATACTGTGCCACCCAGATTAGTTATGTGCTCTGTTCTTTACTGACACCTTCACTTCACTTCACCTGACTTCTTGTGACAGATCCTATAGTGCTTTGAATTTAATATGACAATGAATCAGTGATTAGTATAATAGATCTGCAGGTTCTTCACCCCACAATAAAGGCAGAGTCAGGTAAAGTATATGGACATAATACATGGACCATGACTGCAGTAGGTCACCATCAGGGACATGAACCCATGCCTGCTGAATTCCATGCACACTCTACTATCATTGTGTTTCTTCAGTGCAATCTGATGACGGGTGGCTTTCCACTTTTTTGCAGGCCTGTAATTATTCTATTTTACATGTTTTGATGAGTTAACAATGATGTTATTAGGTAATAACTCTACTTCACACTGCAACTGAGATGGTCATATTTTCTGCTGCACCTTGTCTCCTGCTCTGGATAGGCCCTAACACTGACAGTGCTGGCATTATGTGGTTTTACAAATAGGCAGCACCTCTCTTCAATGTCACTAACTAGCCTGCACATGACATTATGTTGATCCAATGGATGAATGAGACCATAAAGGCCACTTTCTGCCTGATGAGACCTTAGCACCATTACATATCCTTGTGAGTTTGTTCCAGCAAAGGCTTTCATTCTGGCGTCCAATTCAGAAGTCCACTTACCACCATCTCAGACTGCAGAGTCTCTTGAGTTACTTTAGGCTGATCTTTGGCCCTGCTGGTAAAGGATCATCTTAACCTTGATGCACGCAACTGAAAGACACAGATCCACATATCTGCTTTAAAAATTATATTTACTGTGGTTTTTGGTTTATCATGGTTTAAAAATTTTCTTATAGTCTCTCTCACGTACAACATTGATTCCAGATTTTATTTCAAAGTTTCTTAGCCGTTATGAAGTAGCTGTATTTCATTATGGAGCCCTTCCCTTAGTGAAGGCCATTTCTATATGCACTCAAGTGGACTCACTGCATTAATGTTTTATGATTATTGGCTGAACAGAGAGGGACAGAGGGGTAGAATATGATAGTTATTTCCCCCACATAATGAATGGATTTCGATCCTGTTCCAGTTGGTCAGTCACTGCATCACTATGTTGTGTTTGCATGTTTCTGGACTCTGATTTTCACTCTCTCCTGATTAGCTCAATTGGTGTGTGTGCTTCTCTGTGGCCTGCTCCTACTCACTGTGACTATATCATGAAGACAGTTGATACCAAAAATGAATGAACAGATGGATGAAGGAGCAAAAGTGAGGAATACCTTTGAAATGAGTTATTTAGGATTCTTAGAAACATCTGCTGAAAGGCCACGGTAGCATGATGGCACAGTGATTAAGGCTGCAAACCCACAGCTTCAGAGTCCTGGGACCTGATGGCTGTCTGTGTGGTGTTTTCATGTTCTACCATGTGTGAATTTGTTTCCCTTTAGATTTCTTCCCAAATCCCAAAGACAAGTGGGTTTAATGGTAATTATAAGCAGAGTGATAGGTTAGCACCTCAAAGTGTGCAATGGCCCTGTACTTGATGCTGCCATCATATATCAAGGGATGAATGTAGAACAGCAGCTTGGTGGTATAGCAGCCTCACTTCTAAACCCAGGCTCACTTGATGTCTATTTCTGTTAGCTGTTTGCACCTTCATAATTAGAACATTAGAACATAATGTGTCTGCATTGATTTTCTCTGACTTGTCATTTAACTGAATGTTGCTGTGGGCTGGAGTCTATCATAAAGTATAGGGTGCAGTTCTCCTATCAAGCTGGTCCACTAAATATCAGTGTATGTGTGCCCCGTAGCAGACAGGTACCCCCTAGGCTAGGACTGGCTACACATTAACTTTAAATTTAAGAAAGCATGCTCAGAAAATAGAAAGATGTTTTGGTAAATCTTTTGTCTCATTTTGATACATATTAATGGTATAAATACATGAAGATTTCCTGTTCAACACAATCTCCTTCTTCTTCTTTCGGCTGCTCCTGTTAGGGGTTGTCACAGCAGATCATCTTCTTCCATATCTTTCTGTCCTCTGCATCTTGTTCTGTTACACCCATCACCTGCATGTCCTCTCTCACCACATCCATAAACCTTCGCTTAGGCCTTCCTCTTTTCCTCTTCCCTGGCAGCTCTATCCTTAGCATCTTTCTCCCAATATACCCATCATCTCTCCTCTGCACATGTCCAAACCAACGCAATCTCGCCTCTCTGACTTTGTCACCCAACCGTCCAATTTGAGCTGACCCTCTAATGTACTCATTTCTAATCCTATCCATCCTCGTCACACCCAGTGCAAATCTTAGCATCTTTAACTCTGCTACCTCCAGCTCTGTCTCCTGCTTTCTGGTCATTGCCAGTGGTCTCCAACCCATATAACATAGCTGGTCTCACTACCATCCTGTAGACCTTCCCGTTCACTCTTGCGGATGCACAAATTACTTCTGACACTCTTCTCCACCCATTCCACCCTGCCTGCACTCTCTTTTTCACCTCTCTTCCACAATCCCCATTACTCTGTACTGTTGATCCCAAGTATTTAAACTCATCCACCTTCACCAACTCTGCTCCCTGCATCCTCACCATTCCACTGACCTCCCTCTCATTTACACACATGTATTCTGTCTTGTTCCTACTGACCTTCATTCCTCTCTTCTCTAGAGCATATCTCCACCTCTCCAGGGTCTCCTCAACCTGCTCCCTACTATCGCTACAGATCACAATGTCATCAGAAAACATCATAGTCCATGGAGACTCCTGTCTAATCTTGTCTGTCAACCTGTCCATCACCATTGCAAATAAGAAAGGGCTCAGAGCCGATCCCTGATGTAATCCCACCTCTAACTTGAATGCATCCTTCACTCCTACCGCAGACCTCACCACAGTCACACTTCCCTCGTACATATCCTGTACAACTTTTACATACTTCTCTGCCACTCCCGACTTCCTCATACAATACCACAACTCCTCTCGAGGCACCCTGTCATATGCTTTCTCCAGGTCCACAAAGACGCAATGCAACTCCTTCTGGCCTTCTCTAAACTTCTCCATCAACATCCTCAGAGCAAACATTGCTTCTGTGGTGCTCTTTCTTGGCATGAAACCATACTCACCTCACTTCTTAATCTAGCTTCCACTACTCTTTCGCATAACTTCATGCTGTGGCTCATTAATTTTATTCCCCTGTAGTTACTGCAGTCCTGCCCATCCCCCTTATTCTTATTAATATTGGCACCAGTACATGTCTTTTCCACTCCTCAGGCATCCTCTCATTTTCCAAGATTCCATTAATCAATCTGGTTAAAAACTCCACTGCCATCTCTTCTAAACACCTCCATGCTTCCATAGGTATGTCATCTGGACAAACGGCCTTTACATTTTTCATCCTCTTCATAGTTCAACACAATAAAACCTAAAAAGGCTTTAAAGAGGGTCACCTCTTTCACCTCTTAAATATGTCACTCTGCGAATTCCATTGTACTGGAATGTTTCTGATGCACCGATGCACATTATCTATATAACGTGTGGTCACTTGTCCAGTTGTATTCAGGTATCACTGTTGTCCATTTACCCTCCCTATTTACCTACAGCCTGCTTTGTGTGATACTGCTGTGGTCTTGACCTGTCATGTTCAGCATGCTGAACTGGAATTTATTGAGGATGGCTTACATTGATGGGCATGTACTATTTTGCTCACCCCTGCTCATGGAAATCTTTTTCCAGGTCTGTCTACCCGGTCCTGTCTTTCACATTTTTTCTACATAATACTTGAACTTTTATGTACTGGTTAGTAGATGGCAGTATTAAGTGACTTTTCAATGTGTCTTTTGTTGTTCTTTGTTTTTAGCTCATCCTTGAAAACTGATTGACTTCCATCTTGCAGATTATGAGGTTTAAAGACTGATTCTATTGGAGTCTGGGCCTTTTGGTACTACTATGCATCCATCCATCTATTTTTAAAAACTACAGTATAAGCATCAAGTACAAGGTGGGAACAAAGTCTGGCCAGGATGCCAGTCCATTTGAAGGCACTAAGACAGGGTTGCTCACACTTTTTCAGATTGCGAGCTACTTTTAAAATGACCAGGTCGAAATGATCTACCTACATTAAAAATGCTATATATATTATATATACTAGCAAAATACCCGCGCTTCGCAGCGGAGAAGTAGTGTGTTAAAGAGGTTATGTAAACATATATATACACATACATATATACACATACATACACACACACATATACACACATACAGACACATATATATATATATATACACATATATATACATATCTACATATATATCTACATATACACACATATACATATCTACATATATATCTATATATCTACATATATATATATATATCTATATATATATATATATCTATCTATATCTATATATATATATATATATATCTATCTATATCTATCTATATATATATATATATATATATATCTATATATATCTATCTATCTATATTTATCTATATATATATATATATATATCTATATCTATCTATATCTATATATATATCTATATATCTATCTATATCTATCTATATCTATCTATCTATATATATCTATATCTATCTATATCTATATATATATCTATCTATATATATCTATCTATATCTATATCTATATTTATATATATATATATATATATATATATATATATATATATATATATATCTATATCTATCTATAGCAAAATACCCACGCTTCGCAGCGGAGAAGTAGTGTGTTAAAGAGGTTATGTAAACATATATATATATACATAAACATATATACATATATATACATATCTACATATACACATATCTACATATACATAAACAGTAATCCCTCGCTATATCGCGCTTCGCCTTTCGCGGCTTCACTCCATCGCGGATTTTATATGTAAGCATATCTATACTAATAAAAGGCAAAGCCCTCACTGACTCACTCACTCACTCACTCACTCACTGACTGACTGACTCACTCATCACTAATTCTCCAACTTCCCGTGTAGGTGGAAGGCTGAAATTTGGCAGGCTCATTCCTTACAGCTTACTTACAAAAGTTAGGCAGGTTTCATTTCGAAATTCAAAGCGTAATGGTCATAACTGGAACATATTTTTTGTCCATACACTGTAATGGAGGAGGCGGAGTCACGTATCGCGTCATCACGCCTCCTACGTAATCACGTGAACTAAAAACAAGGAAGAGATTTACAGCACGAGTCGCACGTGGGAACGAAGGTAAATGACGTTAATTTTTGACTGTCTTTTAATACTGTGTAAGCATACATATTAACACATGTGCAATTAAACGTGTGCATTTACGGGGTGATTTCTCAGGCTTAAAAGCTCACCTTTTATCAAACGCGAGAACAAAGGTAACTGACGTTGTTCACTGTCTTTTAATACTGTGTAACCATACATATTAACACATGTCCAATTAAACGTGTGCATTTACGGGGTGATTTCTCAGACTTAAAAGCTCGCCTTTTACTAAAAAGGTAAATGCAAAACTATTTTCAATCAGTTTATTGAAACGCTCCCGTTAAGGATTGCAATAACATATTCGCGAGATAAAAGAACGAAGTAGGGGGAAATGGAGGAACAGCCGCAAACAGCGAAGAGCAAAAAATTAATTAAACAATTGAGAAGGGAGCGAGTTAAGCATACAAGCATGTTCATAAGGGAAACAAAGCACGGTGTAAAACGTAAGTTTAAATTAAGTTTATAGAAACGCTCCCGCTGCTGATTGCAATAACATATTCGCGAGATAAAAGTTTAATGAGAAGACACGAGGTATAAACGAACCACACGCCGTGGCGCAACGTTAGGGGCAACAGTTTCAACCATTCTATGATCTGCTTCTCGCAACTGAAAGACGGCACATGGCGGATGTTAGCCGACTTGCTGCCCGCAACGTTAGGGGCTTCAACTCTGGCGCTGACGCCACATCTCAGTGCCAACAGTTTGCAGACTCTACTTAAAAGACACGCCCTCCTCACTGGACAGTTAAAAACACCAATCAAACTAACGATGACATCAAGTATTACCCAATCAAAAGTAGGAAAGGAGGCATCTTCATAAAATGCGTGTGGGATGATTTGCATGAGACGCTGCTTTAAAAAAAAAATGATAAAAAAAATACGGGATAAATCCCGTCCAGTATTGATTCAAAACGGGACGCGCAATTTCATTCTCAAACGCGGCACGATTCCGTATTTTAAAGGACGGGTGGCAACCCTACAGTGCCAGGTAACCACCCATACAATCAGATTGTGATTCAAACTAGGAATGCAATGAATGTAATTACCCCGATGTACATACAAGGCGAAAGTCTTGCAACATTCAAAGATGATGGTTTGGGATAAGTACACCATACAACATAAAAGAGCTTATGAAGCCTTGAACCGAAAAAAGCAAGATCTCAGAGATCGTAAAAAAAAAATAGGAGGTAATGTCATTTTACTCGCTGTAGATTTTAGTCAAACATTACCACTTATTCCACGAGGGAGACCAGCAGATGAACTCAACGCGTGTTTAAAATCCATGCTTCTCCCACGCTCGGTTATATGTCGCGTGTTCTCGGGTAGGTGCACCAAAAAATTTATACATTTAAGCATGTAATGGGCAAACAAAAAATGAGGTATACCCGAAGGCACTGCAGTAGTACTTAATGTAACTTTACTTCTTAAATGTTAATGTTTTACTGTTTAATAATTTATACGCTTCTTATATGTTGTTCAAATTCTTTTATCAAAATACCACTGACAGCGCAATGCACGATAACATGGAGTGAATACACCATACGCATCCGCCCACGGCTGCCCTGCTGTGCGCAGATAGGAGTTGATTCTACAATAAAATAAAATAAAAATAAAAAGAGTAAAACAATCATCACCCATAAACCGTGTGTGTGTGTATATATGTGTATATATATATGTTGATATGTGGATGTGTATATGTATATATATATATATATATATATATATATATGTAGATATGTATATATATGTGTATATGTATATGTATATATATGTTTATATGTGTGTGTGTGTATTTTATATATATAAAACACAGCAACACTCATAACAATGACAACACAATTACATTGACAATCATGTTACGTTATTTTTAAAATGTTTCCTTTTTTTTTCATAACCTCTTTAACACACTACTTCTCCGCTGCGAAGCGCGGGTATTTTGCTATTTAAATATATATCGCAGATTTTTTGCTGGTTCGCGGATTTCTGTGGACAATGGGTGTTTTAATTTCTGGTACATGCTTCCTCAGTTGGTTTGCCCAGTTGATTTCATACAAGGGACGCTATTGGCAGATGGCTGAGAAGCTACCCAACTTACTTTTCTCTCTCTCTCTCTTGCGCTGACTTTCTCTGATCCTGACGTAGGGGGATTGAGCAGGGGGGCTGTTCGCACACCTAGATGATACGGACGCTCGTCTAAAAATGCTGAAAGATTATCTTCACGTTGCTACCTTGTGTGCAGCTGCTTCCTGAAGCGACATGCTGCACGGTGCTTCGCATACTTAAAAGCTCGAAGGGCACGCATTGATTTTTGATTGAAAAACAAACTCTGTCTCTGTCTCTCTCTCTCTCTCTCTCTCTCCCTGCTCCTGACGGAGGGGGTGTGAGCTGCCGCCTTCAACAGCTTTGTGCCGCGGTGCTTCGCATACTTAAAAGGCAAACAGCCCTATTGATTTGTTTGCTTTCCTATCTCTTTCTGACAGCCTGTGCTCCTGATGCGCACTCCTTTGAAGAGGAAGATATGTTTGCATTCTTTTAATTGTGAGACGGAACTGTCATCTCTGTCTTGTCATGGAGCACAGTTTAAACTTTTGAAAAAGAGACAAATGTTTGTTTGCAGTGTTTGAATAACATTCCTGTCTCTCTACAACCTCCTGTGTTTCTGCGCAAATCTGTGACCCAAGCATGACAATATAAAAATAACCATATAAACATATGGTTTCTACTTCGCGGATTTTCTTATTTCGCGGGTGGCTCTGGAACGCAACCCCCACGATGGAGGAGGGATTACTGTATATACATATACACATCCACATATACATATATATATATACATATACAAATTTACATATCTACATATATATATATATATATATATATATATATATATATATATATATATATATATATATATATATATATATATATACTGTATATCTACATATCTACTTATTGGCTCCAGTATTTAGGATATAGCGGGTTGGATAATGGATGGATGGACATTTGTATGCATAGCCCTATTTGCCCGTTTTCGTTTTTTTTCTTTCTTCAGTAATATTTCAGCAAACCCGGAGCTTGTCAGTTCAAATCCTGGTACTGACACCACTGTGTGACCCTGAGGAAGTCACTTCACCTGCCTGTGCTGCAAAAAACAAAAGTAATGTAAGAAATTGTACCTCAGATGTTGCAAGTTGCTGGAATAAAGGCATAAGTAAAATAGATAAATATGTATTATACACATAGGAAGTATTAATTTATTTTCAGTCAAGTCATCTGCAGCAAACCTTTATAAATGAGGGTTTCTCCTTTTTAGAACTGCAAACTATATATATATATATATATATATAGATAAATATAGATAGATATAGATAGATAGATATATAAAAATATATATATATATATATATAGATAAATATAGATAGATATAGATAGATAGATATATAAAAATATATATATATATATATATAGATAATATAGATAGATATAGATAAATAGATATATATATATATATATATATATATATAGATAGATATAGATAGATATATATATATATATATATATAGATATAGATAGATATATATATATAGATATATATATATATATATATATGTAGATATATAGATATATATGTAGATATGTATATGTGTGTATATGTAGATATATATGTAGATATGTATATATATGTGTATATATATATATGTGTCTGTATGTGTGTATATGTGTGTGTGTATGTATGTGTATATATGTATGTGTATATATATGTTTACATAACCTCTTTAACACACTACTTCTCCGCTGCGAAGCGCGGGTATTTTGCTAGTATATATATATATATATATATATATATATATATATATATATATATATATATATATATATATATATATATATATATATATATATATATATATATACTGAGTATACTTTATACATAAAATATATGTTGTCGTACCTTGCATAACTGAATAACCCTTATGGCACAATAACAATTCAATACATTTATAGTCACTACAGTATTTGGAATTAATAATCTTCATGTGGGAAAAGGCTGACTCGCATAAATAAGTAGAGCCGAATAATGCAGTCAAGGAGGCAACACATTTCCTCATGTTTGGGTACTTTTCCTCTGTGAGTAAGTTCCAAAACTGTCCATAAGCCCTGGCCTTCATCTGAATGTCATCCTGTAGTGTCAAAATGTCATCCTCCACTGTAGAGGAGTTTTAGGTGAAACAGTGTTGCTATTTTTGATGTGGGTGAATCACCGTCAACATCTTCCCTAAATGGATAGCACATAAATGTAGCGATTGGCTCAAGTAAAGCAAAGTCTTGAAACCGTCTGTCAAAGACTGACAGACAATTTTCAATCTGCTCTGTGTAGCGTATGCTGTCAAGTTGTGCACACACCTTCCATTGCGTCTCCAGCACTGACGCGAGGTTTTGGATGTTCCCCAAATCAAGGTGCTGCAGCTTTGAGGACAGATGTTGCATTTTTTGTTTGAAAGAATTAACTGAGCTAATCATACTGACCATGGCTTTGTCTTTTCCTTGCAGTTGTAAATTAAGCTCATTCAACATGTTGGTCAGATCGGAAAAAAATGCCAAGTCTTGCAGCCATTAATCGTTATTAAGTTGCTTGTATTCTGCATGTTTAATGACAAGGAGAAACTCCTTTTTCTCCGGCCAGGGGTCTCGAAATCTCAGCAGGAATTTCTCCCTAGCCATCTGTCTCAACGAAGGCCTCTTTTATCATCTCTCCATCTTGGAAGGACTTCTTATGCTTAATGATCGAGTGACTCACCCAGAATGATGCTTCGGTGTGTCTGTCTTTGCTTTTGAATTCAGCCGAGTGAAAAATGACAGCTGTCCGATTAACTGTGATTTTAGTTCCCTCTCCTTTCTCTTTCTCAGATCGCTTTTTGGAAGGAAGTCAGTTTTGTAGTTTTTATGAACAGTTCGAAAGTGCCTTTCCACATTTTCCTTCTTTGGAATAGCAATGATAGATTGACAGATCAGACAAACGCACTCCGATTGTGACATTGTGAGAAAAAAAAGTCCTCTTCCCATTCCGCATGTCCAGCTCAACCAATTTCTTTTTTCATATCCCTTCTTTAGTCTATATAAATTGGAAGGCTAACTAGATCACTTAGATAGCTGGAGTTTTGCAGTAGCTCACACGTTTGATCGTGCATGCAAGATGACCCGTGTGTTAGAAGAAAAGAGATCTCAGACTGGCCGCCCTGTATGTCAATCAAGTGGTAAATGCAATAGGGAGGATATATGATAGACTAACATTTAAAAAAAAATTTTTTTGAATGCAACGCGATCTACCTGCACTACCTTTCCAATCTACCAGTCGATCACGATCGATATATTGGGCACCCCTGCACTAAGATATGTCTATTCATCCAAATTCCTTTTGCCCTTTCTAAAAATGAACCAGAAATAAACATTTTCTCATTTGCAGCAATCACCGCAGCTCTGAATTAACAACTCTCATCAGCCTTTAGTCATTTTCAATGGGTGGAATCCCTAAGACTTAAACGGACATATGTAAAAAATGCATGATTTGGGGAAATTACCTAAACTTCAGTTTGAATTCAGTGTATTATTATACAGAGGTCTTCACTGAGGGTGGGCTCTTAGACTTCAAAACCTGCTCAAACCAAAACCAACATGCAATGCTATCGCACTGACTTCTATTTAGATATTTATAAAGGAACAAATTCATGTTATCTAGCATATTTTCTGGTATTGACTCTTTTCTTCCATAAAACTCTAAATTGAAAGCAAGCAGGTTAAAATCAAAAGGTTAAAATCACAGTCAGGATCTGCACTTTAAAGTTCCTCTTGAGACAATGTTCTACCTTTGTGGCACGCGGCTGGGGGTGGTACCCAGCCGGGACGCCCAAGAGGACCGGAGGAGGGCTCACGCCTCCTCCAGACCACGAGGGGGCGACCACCCTGGTTGCTTTTGGGGCCACGGGTGCAGAGCTTTGAAGCTCGACCCTGTAGGGGCCCGTGGTCACCGCCAGGGGACACCCAGATGCCTTGGCAGCCCTAGACCTCAGCACTTCCGCCACACCAGGAAGTGCTGGGGGGAAGAGAAGCAGGGACACCCGGAGTGCTTCCGGGGATGCAGCCGGCACTTCAGCCACACTGGGGCGTGTCGGTGGAAGATTGCCGGAACACACCTGGAGCACATCCGGGGGAACATAAAAGGGGCCACCTCCCTTCATTCAGGGCTGGAGTCGGGTGGAAGAGGACGAGGTCTGGGAGAGGAAAGAGGCGGCCTGAAGAGAGAAAAGGCATACTGTGGTTTTGGCCTGGACTGTTGTGGCGTTTGGTGCTGCGGCACTGGGTTTGTGCACTTTATTATAATAATTAAACGTGTGTTGGACTTTAAAATGGTGTCCGTCTGTCTGTGTCCGGGCTGCTTCCCACAGTGGCGTAGTCGGCAGGATTCTGGTCCGTCCAGTTGGACCGCGACCTGTATTCAAAAACAGTCTGTGGACGGCCCGGCGCAGCAGTGGAACCCACACACGTGCCGTGGGAGCGGCACACGCACAACCCCGCAAGAGCGATTCACCAAAGGGGTCGCTATGGGTCCGTAGAAGGGTCATGTTCCCCTGGTATGGGACAACAACGGGCGGTGCAGGAGTGCAGTGGGCTCCTACGAGCGCGCCATCATTGGAGGCGCCCGGGACGGCATGTCGCCTAAGGAGGCCACGCCAAGGACATCTTATCGGACAGATGGGACCCGGGAGGTCAGTCCCTGCTTGCCAGCAACTGTGTGTTTTGTGTATTGCAGGCAGGGGCTGCCCGGATCCTTGTCGATGGCAGGTGCATGTCCCTCCGCAGCACTTCGTTAACGCGGCAGCAGCAGGGAGAGCTGCTGAGAGGGAGACGCTGCACCCCAAAGAGCCAGCATGACGCCGCACCAGGGGGAAAGGAGCCAAAATGGCCACGGACCGGAAGTCCCTCCCTGTGACAGGCACACAATTGGATGGTGTGTTTTGCGGGCCCACCGATGAGTGGATGGAGGCGGGATGAAGGAATGTGAAGGAATGTCCATCACGTGCCAGGGAGAGACCCGATTGGGCCAGAGGGAAAGGCCCACAGGAAGTAGCTGGCGTGTGACGCTGACAGACAGGTAAGCTCACCGTCGGCTGGCTTTTTGTCCTTGCTGGTGGCTCTGCGTGAGCCAGAGGAATGCCTTCAGCCCACAGAGTCACCTCTGGAGCAGGTGCTGAGTGCTCTTCATGCAGAATTGCAGAAGCTGGAGGGGACGGCGATCGTGTCATTACAGACGCTGCGGGCTTCGGCGGAATGGCGCGTCAGTGTCAGTAGTGGGAGTTGTCCCCTTACAGATACAGGACACCATTGACATATTAGTGTATTTTGTTTCCCCTATTTTGAGCACTAGTGAATGAGACAGTGAAGAGAGGCAGACACTGATGTTTTGAGAAAAGCAGTATTGCATAGTAATAAATAGAAATACGTTGTTTTTGTACTTGAGTATGCTTTGAGAGTATTTCTAATTTACTTTAGTATAGTATTTTTGGGACAGGGCTGTTCTGCAAGTTGCTGTGAGATATACTTGTGTGCTCATGTGGTTCATTCACCCTGACATGTATGTGTCCTGTTACCTCACGTGATCCTGGGCATCACGGCTCGAAAGCAAATGGTGAATTCTAAGAAAAGTGAAACTAGAAGTGATAAGTCCAGTGAAAACACTTTATTAAACATTGTTAGGGGTTGTATTGATGACTAATGATACTACTATGCTAATTCTATCAATTTTTGTGTATTTCAGTGATATTTGGAAAAAAAACGAGGGTAATTTTGGGGACTATGGAATGCTTAAAAATGTTTTCCAACTAAACATTTACTTTTACATATTTAAAGTGGGGGAAGCCTGTGCACCTCTCCTATTAGCACCTATCCTACTAAATGTTTACTCGTGCTAAATGTCGCTGCTTCAAGTTGTGGTTACTTGGTTCAAACACTAATGATTGCAATACAACTCACATGCAAAACGACAGTAGCCTTCATTAATTTAAGAATGTACACAATATTTTTGCTTATTTGAAAAAAGGAGAGATACTACATTTACATGTACTTTTGACAGATAATGCAATAAATATCAGGTACTTTAAATTTTCTTCTTGACGAGTTTTCTCATGGGCAATGTTTACTTTTACTTGCGTCACTTTCCAAAAAGATATCTCTACTTTTATTCAAGTATGGCTGTTAAGTACTTTATACAACACTGGAGAGAAGATGTATTCCAGCCTGTCTCGAAACACCCCTAGGTGAACTGTCTCTAATTACAGAACATTCCTAGACATAAAAGCATATCCTGGGTCTGCCTTGAGGTCTTCTCCCAGTTTTGCATCCAGAAGATATCCTAATCAGAAGCCTTAACTACCTCAACTGGCTCCTTTTGATACAGAAGAGAGCTCCTCTGGAATTTCTGTGCTTCTCATCCTATCTCTAAGGCTAGTGATTGTGGTTACTTACGATAGCTCATGACCATAGGTTATGGTAGGAATGCAGATAATCGAAGAATTCAAACTCATCCTTAAATGACATCAAACAATTATCAAAAAGCTAAATATTACTTCATATTGCACAAAGTTAAACTGTAGACCCTGCAACCCTAGTGAGGCACTTAGACAACCAGGGAAAGAACCCACACTTCAGCCACCACATATTTTTAAAATAAAAATAGGTTATTTTATTCAAAGTGAAGAATTAAATGCAGTTCTCCAGTCCCAATAATTCCCAAGCTGTATGTTTGGACTTCAGTAAGCTTTTCAGTAACTGGGTGTTGAAATTGGAGTCCTTGGTGCCACTGGGCCCAAACCCAAAAGGGTCAGGGGTGCCTGAGGATGGTACTGGAGGACTGAGAAAAGCTGCAGATTTTTATTCCAAACAAATTGCTCAAGTAGAAGCTAATCATTGCAAATAGCAAAACTTATTTTTAAATTTTATGGCGTGTTAGTGCTTTTATTGTGCCAAGTCAAGTCATTCTTATGTAACAGGTTTTTCTTTTTGAAGAAGATCATCCAAATCAGTTATGGAGTTAAACAAAAAGTTATTCTCAGTTCTTTTGTTTTTTTTCTACTATGATTCTTTACAAATATATTACTAAAACAAATACTTCATGATCAATGCACACAAGTGTAAATAACACCAATTTAGGTACAGTAGTTGTTATTTTCAAGTCATTGTTAATTGGCAGTAGATTAAGAAAACAAGAATGAAGCTGTTTAAAAACTGAGAGACATTTAAGGGTTAGGAATCTTAACAGGCAAGTTAACTGAAATGAGCAGTAATCACTCCAACAACAATATTGAGTTTGAGTTAAGGGAGTGTGTTGGAAGAATGAGCTACAGCCACTAAGGCCCTCCAGGACTGAACACAAGCACCTGTGGTTTACGAAGTCAGGCACCCTTTTCATATGTAAAAACTCCTAACATGGTGGAAGTCCTTCATGTTGCTGAGCATTTCCTTTTTCATGAGTAGTTTTTGAGTTTTGTGACTTGACCTGAAAAGATTGGGCTGTTCTTTCTCATTTTGTCCCTACTGGGCTGTGCTGTGTATCCATCATGTCTGTGACCTTCCTGGGAGTGGGTTCCAGGCCTTTCCTGAACAACAAGAAAACTATTCCGAGCTACCAGAAGATTCCATCTTCCAGGATTCCCCTGTGCCCAGAAATCATGAGGAGAAGCAAACTGTGACAACCCTTAAAGTAGAAACTTGAAATATTTTAGTTTATAAAAGCACAAAAGAATAAAAGGAATATACTGGGAAGATGCATGCACTTATGCAAACACACACACACTTGTCCTGAACACTGCTTGTATACATTTGTAAATATATAAATTAATTTAAATTATGTATTTTTAATTAGATTAGTTGTTCTTGTTATTCAGGTTCAAAATATTGGTAGTGTATGTGAATGCATATGTAAAATGAATTAACTTAAGCCATATTGAATAACATTGGTAGTTATTTAAATGAGAACTTCAATAGATGAATTTCACCTATTTTCTGAATTTTATCTTTCTTCCATTCTCACATATTTTAAGGTACGTCCACCAGATGGCAGTCTTGCAATTTGTTTAAAGCTGGATGAGTGTTGCTTCCAGCTAAGGAAAGAGAATTAACATGTTAGGCTTCTAATTTTGATTTTATTTTTAATATTTAAACTTTTAAATAAAATAACTTTTGTGAGAAAGGTAGAGAGGTTGAAATAGACATCACAACAAAAGCAACAACCATTTATTTCTTGTGTAGCCCAAAATCACATGAAGAATGCCTCAATGGGCTTTAACAGGCCCTGTTTCTTGACAGTCACCCAGCCTTGATTCTCTAAGAAGATATGGAAAAATTCACAATAAATCCTTGCAGGAAAAAATAATTGGGAAGAGCAATTCAAAGAGATTCCCCTTCCAGGTAGGTGGGGCATACAATGGGTGTCAAAATACAGAGTAAACAGAACACATCAAACTGAATACAAGTATTCCGATTAAGAACACATTAGTGATTTCCAAGCTGCTGACAATGTTGTTGTGGCCAGAAAATTAACACGTGCTCTGTGTGTGGCTTCAGGTCTTGCACAGAGACTTTGGAATGTCCTCCCGACAATGTAATTTAATTGCTGACTCAGGTTTTTTTAAAAGGCAACTAAATACACAATTTGTTAAGGAAGGCGTTTAACTTTACGCTGACATTCCTTTGCCTTGTCTCAATTCATCCCATCTATCCTGGTGCTTGTAATGATTTGCAGCATAAAATATTGTTATTTGTTCATGGCCAATGGGCATTTGGTTGGTGTGTTCTTGTTTATGGTATCTTATTAAAATTAAGAAAGTATTTTCTGTGGTTTTTTTTTATTGTATCCTTTTTAACATTTGTGAGGCAATTTGAATAAAATAAATAAAATGTATTATTATAATAATAATTATTATTATTTCAAAAAGGAAATAGACAGTGGAAATAAAATAGGACTAAAAAATCTATAAAATATTAGACAATTTTATTAAAAATATTAGAAGTAGTAAAATAACTTAGAGCAGGAGTGTGAGACTTCCATGCATCATTCATTTGCCTGTACAGGCCTGCTGGATGCCAGAGCCCATCTGAGCACCAGGCCTGAGGTTAGGACAGGGATGTTGCCAGGTATATGGATGCCCACCAGCAACCCCAGTACTCCACTGGCTGACTTTTAGCTTAAGTTTTAGCTTAAAATTTTCAAAATTACTAGAATTTAAACACTGGATAACTCCAATAAAAAATACAATGGACTTCAAGGACAGTCTGAGACTCAGCTAAACATTTTAAAAACAATTGTCAGGTAAATTAGGTTCTCTAAGTCTAGCTATGTTTATCATAGTCTGATGGAAAGATCCAACTTAAAACATTATGCTAAGCATCAATATATGTTTGTATCCATAAAATAAAGAATTTATAATGAACATTGTCCAATTTTCCTAACAAACAGTGATATATATACATCTATATCTACATATATCTATCTCTATATATACTGTATATATATATATACAATATATATATATATATATATATATATATATACAATATATATATATATATATACAATAAATATATATATATATATATATATATATATATATATATATATATATATATATATATATATTGTCACAAAAATAGCCAAGAGACATTGGGAAGGTTTGGGGCAGCCACCCATATAATATTGTGCAAAATCTGTCAAATGATAAAGACATGTTCATAGAGCGGAGTCCAAAACAGAACTGAATACCTTCTTTCTAGATGGCGGCTTTTAAACCCTCACGGGGGGAAGTGATATCATCAGGGCCGGAACCAGAAGTGACGTCATTGGCTACCCCAAAACAAGGTGGGATTTCCTGAGAATGATCTCCAAGGAATTAAGGGAGAGAATTAGTGCACTTCACCACCCCCTGGTCCGGCGTGGAACTGCATTTATTCAGGCCCTTTGGTTGTCCCCTAAACTCGCATGTGTGACAATATCTATCTATCTTTATATATATATATATATATATAAACACTGGTTCCTCTGTATACATCCGCTTTAGAATAAGTCCAACTTGGTATACGTCCTGTTTGGAAAGCGAAAAATTTTGTTTGGTATACGACCTTTGTTTGGAATACAACTCGCGAGCTAGAACACCACGTGCTACCCTTGTTTACCTCTCTTGAGACAAAGCCACAACTGCCCAGGAGTGTCAGTATGCCAGTTGCTAGCATTCAGTGAACAACCCGCACTATATCTCTCTGTGAATTTCCATGTGATTTTATGTTTTTTGGCATAAATTTGAATTGATTGTTGAAAAGTATGAAGGTGGCATACGTATCTGGGACTTGGCTGCTGCATACTGTATGCCGAGAACGACGGTATATACGATTGTGAAAAACAAAGATGTTATTAAAAAGTAAAGTGAGGTTAAATTTTCATTTATTTCATCTAATTGCTTTTGTATTTATGTATTTTAGTATTAAGCAGTGTTTAAATTATTTTATACAACCCCATCAATGTATAATATGCCAATAACAATAGGAACGGATTAATCATTTTCCCTTTATTTCTTATGGGAAAAATTTGTTTGGTATACGGATCTGGAACGGATTAAGGACGTATACCGAGGTACCACTGTGTATATATATATATATATATATATATATATATATATATATATATATATATATATATATATATATATATAATTAGAAATTAACATTTTATTTCCAGTTATTTAATTTGTCCAATTACTTTTGAGCCCCTGAAATGAAGGGATTGTGTTAAAAAAATGCTTTAGTTGCCTCACATTTTTATGCAATCGTTTTGTTCACCCCACTGAATTAAAGCTAAAAGTCTGCACTTCAACTGCATCTGAGTTGTTTCATTTAAAATTCATTGTGGTAATGTACAGAACCAAAATTAGAAAAATGTTGCCTCTGTCCAAATATTTATGGACCTAACTGTATATATATTGTGATTAAAGAAACCAAAGAGACAGATTAAGGGTTGTCGATGAATCAGAATAATTACAACCAGAATACACATTTGGTCAAAACATTGTAAAGACAGCTGATTTTTATGGTGGATGGACCGGAAATTGGAGTAGAAGTGAAATGGCGAATGGGAAGGGTTTAATTTACTCCAAGGTTTTTTCAGCTCCCAGGTGGGCACCTAAGAGGTGGGCGTGTGCTAGCTCGCAGACCTCCTGCCGATAGGTCCATAGAACTAGTAACAGCGTCCCCCTAACCCTAACCCAATACAACAGATCATTTTGGAGCACAAAGTGGGGCCCTTGTGGTATAGGACTAAGGGTGGATTGCCCATTGATGGAGACAATTGCATTTCTGGCAAACTTCTGGGAATCATCATTTTACTATTTATGTTTAAAAGACAAGGGCATAAGTTTAAATTGAAGTTCTAATGTGAATAATGAGACTATGTCGACCTCAATGGGCAGAGTCTTGACTGTAGTCTCGGCATGGGGGTAGCCGGAGCAATTAAGGATCTGTCCATTATTAGGCCCAACCTCGATTTAGGAGTGGTTAACACCTGACTACTTTTAGTCTCGGACCAGTCTCGTTCTAATATAACCAGAAAGGGGGGATCGGGCAACACGGCAACCATTATCTTTTTAGGTAGACCTTCCCAGGTTTATAACACTTAGCAGACTTATAGAATCTGGTCTCCCCGTGGATACAAGTTACACTTGTTTTCAATTTCAAAAACTGTCGCGGTAGGATAAACCGGTGAGCAAAAATGGAAATGTTATTCCCTGAATCAAGCAAAGCCACCACCTTCTGCCCATTTACCAACACCACTCCTGTATAAGGGACATTTAAGGGATTAGACAGCACACAATACCTCTCTCCTTTCACCCAGGTGCAATCCATATGCTCAGCTGTGAAAGGGCAGGCAGTGATGATGTGCCCCAGGTCCCCACACTTGAAACAGCGGAGAAGACTGGGGACTTTTTCTTTTGGTCTAGCCGGAGGCTCTGAAGCACGACAGGAGGGCTCAGGAGTAACGACACGTCCCTGTCGGGTTCTGTGAGCAGGCCGTTCCGACCCTCCTGATTGGTTGACCGCCAGATGACATTCAACCACCTCCAAAAGGGCATTCATTTCCTTATACGGATGCTTTCGGACCTGCTGGGTGAGGTAATTGGGCATGGCATTGACAAAGGTTTCACAGGCAAGTTGTTCTAGCATTTGCCGTGAGTTGTTTACGTCTGGCTGCAAATGCCTGGGCCCTCGCTGGATGGTCCGGATCAAATTTCCAATGCCGCCACTCCCTCACCTGCTGGACCAAGGTTATGTTATAGCGTTGAAATATTTCCGCTTTTAGAGAGTGATAGACAGCGGCCTCCTTCTCAGGGAGATCGTAATAGGCCTGCTGTGTGTCACCTTTAACGTACAACGCAAGTATTTGGGCCCATTCCGTCTTCGGCCAGTGATTTCGTGAGGCCGTTTTCTCAAATATGAGCAAATACGACTCAATGTCATCCGACTCTGTCAGGGGTACTAATTTTACCACGAGCTGCTCCAAGGCTTCAGCAATCTTCCTTTGGTTTTCTGCCACCTCAAGCTTCAGAGATCCATCATCATGGTACTCAGTACCGTATTCAGTTCCTGTTCTTCGCTCATTTTCCGAACAGTAAATTCTGCCGAATACGCCAATCTGTGATAAAAGAGACCAAAGAGACAGATTAAGGGTTGGGGAACGGTCCCCATATATTGTCGATGAACCAGAATAATTGTAGCTTCTTTACAGATTGCAAGAACTATCATACACGTTCATTCAAAACATTGTAAAGATGGCTGATTTTTATGGCGGATGGACCAGAAATTGAAGTAGAAGTGAAAAGGTGGATGGGAAGGAACTGAGATGATGTCATCAGAAGCCGACCGGGTTGAAGTGTCATGTGGGGATGGCTGGAATGCGGAAGGTCTTCCTTGTTCATGCTCATTTTTTAGCAGATACTTCACGCATCAGGTTTCGTCTGCTCTTCAGTCTTTCTGATGAAAAAAACAGAGAAGCGTTTGTTTTTGCCCATCCGGTGAGTTTTCCATTGGACTTTTTGGCTGCTCCCTAATCGCACGTGTGTGACAATATATACATATATGCCCACCAGCAAGAAGCCATTGTAGAGATTTCAGTCAGCCTTACATGTTTTGTCTTTGAGAGCTACAAATAAAGTACTTTTTTTAAATTCTATTTATTTCGAAACACAATATTATTACTCAACACAACTCAATCAAACAAATGAAAATAACATGTAAGACACAATATTATGCTTTAAAAACAATCCGTGAAACTCAGCATTAAACCCTGAAAAACACATTCTGAGTGAAGAGTGCTACAGCAGCATAAGCTTAATAAAAATGAACAGAAAAAGTCCAGAAGTTAAAGCATCTTTATAACATTTGTACTGAAAATGATAGCAGAAAGCATAAGGAAAAATTATGGCAAAAATGAAAAAATACACCCACTGTTTTACACCTCTCATGTTAGTGTTATGAAGGCGGTCAAGATAGAGGTAAAGTTTGAGAGGAACAGCCCATGATAAGGGTGAAAAAATCTACGAAGTACCAGTAGACCCGACAAACTTGGGAGCATGGCATGATATTTGGGGAGCTTAGCCCAGCTAAACGTATAGGTGATGTCAGACTTCATATACTCAGCACATTAAAAATATAAACCAGTGCTAGCCAGTCCAAGCCAAGTGTGTATGCAGTGGCTTGCACTGCTGCCTTACAGCTACAGGATTCACATGTCTTGACTTAGGCACAGGGTGTGTGTGTGAAGCCTACATGTTACTGCTGTTTCAGTATTATTCTCTTTAGATACTGCAGGAATTTCCATTTACCTAAGGCGTGTTTGTGTGAAGTTCATGAGCAACTCTAAACTGGCCAAGTATGATTAGTTGTAAATGAATGTGCCTGCGATGGAGTAGTACTCCATCTTGGGATGTTTCCTGTGTTGCATAACTGAGAACCAAAGCGTGATCTAATCTCCAAGAGGACACCCCAGTTCTCCACCCAACCCTCATTTCTCTGCATGATTTATGTGTGTTTCACAGATGTTGAGGCAACTAAAACTACAGAGGAAGGTTTTTAGTGTAATACCACCACTAATACAGTTTCTGTTTGTGTCAGAATGGAGGAGAACTCTTCAGAAGACTGCTGACATCACTTCTGAATTGGACGTCACCCAATCTTCCGTTTCCTCTCATTCATAAACAGACTCAGCACAGCAAGTCAGCATTCATTTGGGATCTGACATCCGGCAGCAAAGGACATTACCTACCTCAGGCTTCAAGAACCAAGAACACATCACACGTGATATTTAACCTTCATTTTGCATTTTCTTTGACTACTTCCACTTGAACATTAAATAGGGTGTCCTCTGGATCCCCAACCCTTCTTTTTGTCTTTTCTGATTCATTTACACTGGCTAAGAAAAGAGTAATCTTATGATAGGCAGGGATTCTGACACATCTAAAAAGTCAAAATGCATTAAATGTATTGCATTTTGAGATTTTAACTAGTGATTAAACATAGGCTTTGTGTGTGTGTGTCTTCATTTTTCTTATGTGTGTTAACTGCTTCTAAATTAATTAGTTTTAATGTAAGAGAAGTAGTGTAGTTTGGTATGGAATAAAAATAAAAATCCTAAAATTTACAAAGATTATACAGTTTGTGGCATGCCGCTAGGGGTGGTACCTAGCTGGGATGCCCATGAAGACCGGAGGAGGGCTTGTGCCTCCTCCAGACCATGAGAGGGCGACCGCCCTGGTTCCTTTGGGGGCCATGGGTACAGAGCTATGAAACTCAACCCTGTAAGGGCCCGTGGTCTCTGCCAGGGGGCGCCCCAATGCCTGGAGAGCCCTGAACCTCAGCACTTCCGCCACACCAGGAATTGCTGGGGGGAAGAAGAGCAAGGACACCCGGAGTGCTTCCGGGGATACAGCCGGCACTTCCGCCACACTGGGGCATGTCGGTGGGAGATTGCTGGAGCACACCTGGAGCACATCCGGATGCTTATAAAAGGGGCCGCCTTCCTCCATTCAAGGCTGGAGTCGGGTGAGGAGAAAGACGAGGTCTGGAGGGAAGAGAAGGAGGCGGCCTGAAGAGATGAGGCAGATTTTGGCGTTGGCCTGGACTTTGGGGGAGGTTGGGGGTTTGTGTGTGCACTTTAATTGTAAAAAGAAACTGTAAATAAACGTGTGGTGGTGTTCAAAACATGTCCTCCTGTCTATGTCCTGGGCTCGTTCCACAAGTTATACATGAATTCAGATCAGCAGAAAGAAAAAAACTCTCAGGTTGCAAACAATTTCAGGTAAAAATAAGAAAAAAAGAAGAAAGTGACCCAGAAATGTTGCAAAATCAGTATGAAGGCGAAGCGTCTTCGTGGCATTGATGGGCATTATGTTAGTCTCCAGTTTTGATAACTTTAAGTTCAGTTCTACTTTTAAAACTGTGCTAGACTGTGCTAAAAAGATGGTTGACTAAACAAGTTTTCCAATACTAAAAATACTAATATTAGCAGATGAACCCCAAAAGAGACAGTACAAGAAGGGGGCAGAAAGACAACAAATACATGCTTAAGACACTTTACTTTGTAAGAATCCATCAATCATGATATATGACTCCTGGGCAGTCTCATTCCTGGGATGGATCGGCTCAAGGTGTTATAATTAGGAGTTTCAAACATCGCAAAAAGGTGTGAGATCTCCAAAATAAACATCAATAACTTCAATAAAAATTACAATGGACTTCAAGGACAGTCTGAGACTCAGCTAAACATTTTATAAACAATTGCCAGGTAAATGAGGTCTACAAAGTCTAGCTATGTTTATCAAAATCTGATGGAAAGATCCAACTTAAAACACTATGCTAAGCATCAATAATATGTTTGTATCCATAAAATAAAGAATTTATAACGAACATTCTCCAGTTTTCCTAACAAACAGTGATATACTGTATATCTCTATCTATATCTATACATACATATATATATATATATATATATATATATATATATATATATATATATATATATATATATATATATATATATATATATATATATTGTCACACACGTGCGCTTAGGAGGCAACCAAAAGGCCCAGAGGTGAGTGAATGGTTATCAGATGGGGGGTTGTATGATGGTATTAATGCCTCTCTTTCTGACCTTACAGAAATAAAGAAGACAAATAATGAAACAAATGCCCTCACAAAATGTAATTCAAAACCAACAATACTTCCGGCTCCAGTTTACCACATCACTTCTGGTCTCCCAGTGATGATGTCACCACCGACCACCATTGATGACGTCACTTCCAGTCCTCCAGTGATGACGTCACCACCGACCACCATTGATGACGTCACATCCTGCTTTAATCATTTCCTGTAGCCATTTTGAATAATTGTACTATATAAAGGGCGGCAGAAACAAGCACTGTCGTCAAACGTCTGATTTAAATTACTTTATCATTTTGACCAGAAAAAAATATTACAAGGGGCTAATCCCCAAACCTTTATGCTTTGTTTGTGAGCTTAATTCATCACTATATATATATATATATATATATATTTATATATATATATATTTTTATCATAGGGGAGTTATGTCCATATCTGCTATGTTGCTAGAAAATAGTCACAAAAATTGTTCATTTTATTTATCTACCAACAGCTAATTGCAGAATAAAAAATGTAAAACCTAATTTAGGCAAATATATTTTATTGTTAGAAACTATGTTGTGATTATTTAGCCTTTTGTATTACTTTATGTGCATCAGTTGTAAAACTCTCCGTAGGCTAACACTCTCTATTTTGCAGTGCTATTAGATTAATAATCTTCTTCTGTTGATGATGAAATCAACTTACAGGAAACTTTCATTGCATGCCAGCTCGATAAACTAAAAGCTTAAGAAATGCAAAATCCCCTGTGGCAGGAGCATTGGAGCAGCTTGTCCCCAGGCAACACAGCAGGCACCTTAGCAGGTAAACAGCAGGCTTTGTTTGTGTAGCCTTGGCAATGAACCCTCTGGGATCGTGTTGGTTCAAAATAAGCTAATACATTTAGTATTTAAACAGAAGATTTCAGCTTTCTTGATCAGGTGTTTAACCACTTAAAGCAATTAGAAACATTCAAGAGTTTCAGTTTAAGATTGTTAAAGTGAAAGGAAATTCCTATTCTTTAGATTAAATTTCTAAAACAAGATACTGTCTTTAAATTAAGTCATGGAATACTTGTTGGGCATCTATATTCAATACATATATAATTCCCACTTAATTCTTGTGAGAATTGTTAAAATTATCAATACAAGAATTATACATATACTCTCAGTGGGCTAATTATTAGGAACACCCATATGTCTGCTTATCCATGAAATTTTCTTATCAGCCAATCATATGTCAGCATTGAAATGCATAAAATAATGCAGATAAAGGTTTGAAGATTCAGTTGAGGTTCACATCAAACATCACAATGGGGACACAATGTGATCTCAGTGATTTAAATTGTGGTATGTTGGTTCCAGATGAGTTGGTTTGAGTATTTCTACAAATGCTGATCTCCTGGGATTTTCATGCACAACAATGTGTAGAGTTAATTCAGAATGGTGTGAAGAACAAAAAAATATCCATTGAGCTGTGGATGGAAATGTCACATTGATGACAGGTTGGAGGAAAATGGACAGACTGGTTTGAGCTAACAGATAGGCTATTTTTAACTCAGACAATCACACTGTACAATTGTGGTGAACAGAATAGCATCTCAGAATACACAACAACAACAACCCTTGTGGTGGGTGGTTTGCAACAGAAAAAGACCACATTGGGTTTTAGTCTGCTCATCTAAGAACAAAAAGCTGAGGCCTACAGATGGTAGGGTCAGAATTTGAGGACAAACAGCATGGATCTAAGTACACAACCTGCTTTACTGTCAACAGTCTAGGATGGTGATATAATGGTGCAGAGAATGTTTTCTTGGCACACTCTGTGCCTGGTAATACCAATCAATCATTGCTGTGGCCTATTTAAGTGTTGTTGCTGACCATACATATTCCTTTATGGCCACAGTTTACTCATTTTTTAATGCCTATTTACAGTATGATAATGTACCATGTCACAAAGCAAAAGTCACCTCAAACTGGTTTTATGAACCTGACAATGACTTCAGTGCTCATCAGTGACCTTCCCCATCACTTGATCTGAATCCAATAGATGAATCCTTTGCAATGTCACAGAAAGGGAGATTTATAGCATGTTCAGCTGACATAGCTGCAGAAATCGTCTGATACAAACATGTCATGCCATAAGGAATTGAAGCTTTTCTTGAGAGCAAAAGAAGGCCTTAACCAGTAATTAGTACAGTGTCCTTAATACATTGTTCAGTGAGTATATACTAGCCGTCAGCTGCAACTTCGCCCACGTAGAAGTGAGACAGGACTGCGAGGAGGGCCCTGCCTGGCTCCCTACTCCTGATTTCACGGCCTCTGTCTTAGATTAGTGGAAACATATTGCTCCTGCAAGTGAACTATGAGAGAAGTCGCAAAATCAACCAGAACGTTCAAGCAAATTCTAGGAAAAAGTCCGATCTAAATCCATTAAGTAGTTCTCTCATTTGCTAGCTAAGTGGAGGTAAGGAATGCCCCAAGGCTGGCGTGTGAGTGAGGTGGGATCCACCCCCCTCCCCTTGGCCTGCTCCGTCTCTCTCGGATTTGCGCAAATAAATTGGTACTGCAAGCAAACTATGATACTTAGTGCGATGAGAGAGGTCGCAAACTCAGCTGGAATGTTCAAGCAAATTATTGAAAAAAACCCGACCTAAATCCATTAAGTAGTTAGTTCTCTTGTGAAAATCAGACAAACATACAGAGAGACAGACAGATGTTGGATTATATATATATATATATATATATATATATATATATATATATATATATATATATATATATATATATATATATATTTGCAGCTGGAGATCCACGAAGGGAGAAAAAACGAATCACGTATCATAAAATAGTTTCTTTTATTCCTGAGCTTTCAACCCCTATCAGGGGTCTTCATCAGAGGATAATGCTTAGACTTACAAGAATCAAAGGCAATATATAGCAACACATTCAGTGGGGGGTTGGAGGTTACTAAGTAAGTATGATCAGGGCGGGGGGGGTTGTATAGTTTAATTATTGTGTACATGTCCTTCTTAAGTTGGCATATGCTGGATTTATGTCCAAGTGTCTGTTGATGGCGTTTTCATCTGATAGCCAAGACTCGGCCAACTCTCTGGCACTTTTAGTACTGGCCTTAAATTTTACTTTTACGTTGTCCCAGTTGAATGTGTGTCCTGTCGATTTAGTATGTGCATAGATCAAAGATAGTGCGTCCTTTCTTCTGACGGCGTTGCGAAGTTCCTGTACACGTGTTGAGATTCTTTTTGACGTTTGTCCTATGTATACCGCTGAGCAAGAATTGCATGGAATACTATAAACTGCGTTTTGTGTTTCGGCTGTCGATTTCTTGTTTTTAGCATTAAACAGGACCATGCGCAGATTGTCCGTGGGTTTATGTGCTATTCTGATGCCCCACTTGGTCAGGGTGCGTGCAGTGCCTTCTGACACATTATGGTGATACGGGAGTGAATGCCAGGTGGGGTGGGGGTTCTGATTTAAGTCGATTGTATGCTGATTCCTTTGGCGTCTGCTGTGTAGACTCCGATTAATGAATGTTTTTGAGTATCCGTTCGAGGTGAAAAGTTGGAAGAGATAGCGTCTCTCATTAATTTTTGTTTCCTTGGTATTACAATGAGTAATGAGTGTGGACTCGTTTAAATAGGGTTTTCACGCAGCTCCGTTTATGAGATACCGGGTGGTTGCTGGCGAAGTGTAGAATCTTGTCTGCGTAGCATTGTTTGCGGTAAACACTTTATCCCAGATTACACCCAAAATTTGGATACGCTATGTAGACGACACATTCGTCATATTAAGAAAGAACCAGCTGAATGAGTTCTACAATCATATTAACACAATATTCCCTGCAATCCAGTTCACAATGGAAAAAGAAATCCACCGACACATCAGCTTCCTGGACATTTACATCAAAAGGAATAGTGACGCCACCCTGACCACAAGTGTTTACCGCAAACAATGCTACGCAGACAAGATTCTACACTTCGCCAGCAACCACCCGGTATCTCATAAACGGAGCTGCGTGAAAACCCTATTTAAACGAGTCCACACTCATTGTAATACCAAGGAAACAAAAATTAATGAGAGACGCTATCTCTTCCAACTTTTCACCTCGAACGGATACTCAAAAACATTCATTAATCGGAATCTACACAGCAGACGCCAAAGGAATCAGCATACAATCGACTTAAATCAGAACCCCCACCCCACCTGGCATTCACTCCCGTATCACCATAATGTGTCAGAAGGCACTGCACGCACCCTGACCAAGTGGGGCATCAGAATAACACATAAACCCACGAACAATCTGCGCATGGTCCTGTTTAATGCTAAAAACAAGAAATCGACAGCCGAAACATGAAACGCAGTTTATAGTATTCCATGCAATTCTTGCTCAGCGGTATACATAGGACAAACGTCAAAAAGAATCTCAACACGTGTACAGGAACATCGCAACGCCGTCAGAAGAAAGGACACACTATCTTTGATATATGCACATACTAAATCGACAGGACACACATTCAACTGGGACAACGTAAAAGTAAAATTTAAGGCCAGTACTAAAAGTGCCAGAGAGTTGGCCGAGTCTTGGCTATCAGATGAAAACGCCATCAACAGACACTTGGACATAAATCCAGCATATGCCAACTTAAGAAGGACATGTACACAATAATTAAACTGTACAACCCCCCCCCCCCCCGATCATACTGACTTAGTCACCTACACCCACCCCCCCCCCACCCCCCACTGAATGTGTTGCTATATATTGCCTTTGATTCTTGTAAGTCTAAACATTATCCTCTGATGAAGACCCCTGATATGGGTTGAAAGCTCAGGAATAAAAGAAACTATTTTATGATACGTGATTCGTTTTTTCTCCCTTCGTGGATCTCCAGCTGCAAATATGCAAACCGTATCACAGACCTTCTCTTCCATATATATATATATATATATATATATATATATATATATATATATATATATATATATATATATATATATATATACTGCTCAAAAAAATTAAAGGAGCACTTTTTAATCAGAGTATAACATCAAGTCAATGAAACTTCTGGGATATTGATCTTGTCAGTTAAGTAGCAGAGGAGGTTGTTGATCAGTTTCAGCTGCTTTGGTGTTAATGAAATTAAAAACAGGTGCACTAGAGGGGCAACAATGAGACGCCCCCAAAACAGGAATGGTTTTACAGGTGGAGGACATTTTTCCCTCCTCATCTGTTTTTTCACTAGTTTTGCATTTGACTACGGTCAGTGTCACTACTGGTAGTTTGAGGTCACACCTGGACACTACAGAGGCACAGGTAGTCCAAGTTCTCCAGGATGGCAAATCAATACATGCCATTGCCAGAAGGTTTGCTGTGTCTCCCAGTCTCAAGGGCATGGAGGAGATTCCAGGCGACAGGCAGTTACTCTAGGAGAGCTGGACAGGGCCGTAGAAGGTCCTTAACCCATCAACAGGACCGGTATCTGCTCCTTTGGCCCTCCAGCAGGCCACTGGTGTGAATGTCTCTGACCAAACAATTAGAAACAGACTTCATGACGGTGGCCTGAGGGCCTGACATCCTCTAGTGGGCCCTGTGCTCACTGCCCAACCCTTTGGAGCTCAATTGACATTTGCCATAAAATACCAGAATTAGTTGGTCCACCACTGGCTCCCTGTGCTTTTCACAGATGAGAGCAGGTTCACCCTGAGCACATGTGACACATGTGAAAGGGTCTGGAGAAGCTGTGGAGAATGTTATGCTGCCTGTAACATCATTTAGCATGACCGGTTTGGTGGTGGGTCAGTGATGGTCTGGGGAGGCATATCCATGGAGGGACGCACAGACCTCTACAGGCTTGACAACGACACCTTGACTACCATTAAGTATTGGGATGAAATCCTTGGACCCATTGTCAGACCTGACACTTCTCCAATCAAGAGTGAATGATACAAAACTATACATAAGAGAGTGATTAAGTGAATAAATGATAATACAAAACACACACAATTCTAGATCTTTCAGTACATATGGGCAATTCTCATTATCTGAAGGGGTAACACCAGGTTTATATAACACGATATTACTGAAGTCAATGTTGAAAAATAGGGTTTTGGGATGCTGGAAAATGAAGAGGACCAGCAGGAAGGCATGGAATTGAGCTCAGTAATGATAATTCCACAGGTTCATCTATAGAAACCTTGTTATGTCTTTTAGTTCCTCAAGTTCAATCGTCTTCTATGTGCTCTGCCAGAGGTTGCGAGCAACCACAGAAATGCTGAGTCTGGGACCTTATTTAGCTATTCAATCAGTAGCAGTGTACAAATTGCAGGGACTTAATCAGTGCAAGCTTATGATACACAATTACTGGGAATTTCTTGATCATGGTGAACAAATGCAACCCCCAGATCCCATCTCAAATGTGGATCCATAGCTTACCCACACCTCTCTGCACTGGGTAGACACACATCAATCCATTCATTGTGCAGCCTCAGACATCTAATCTGCTATTGCTCAATCTCATGTGTTGCTCATGTGTAACAGACCTCTCTGAAATTTTTTTTTGCCTGTGCATATCTGCTCCTAATGTCCATCTCCATCCAATTTCTCAAGCCCACCGCAAGGACCTTATTCATGGTGTGACATGGTATGATGTGATTAGACCGAAGGGGTCTCAAAGTGGGTTATACCTTTATAACAGCAGATAATGTGGAACTGGAATCCTCAGATAGCAAGGATTTATTGCACATATAACATTATGTGCCTGAGGTAATAACAGGCAATAACCACCTTCCTCCATTGTCCCTTAATACAGTATATAGAAAAACTATTTTATATATAGTGACCCATTACTAGGTGTGTGATTGCAAAAGTCATGACCAGAGACATCACTAGCACAATAATATAAAGGTTTTAGACCTGTCATTGTTGTACATTATGGATAAATACCAAAATGATTTGCAAGTGCTTTTTCTAGTTACTGACTTTTAGAGCTTGATATTCTGTTACATTCCTTTTGATTTTGAAGTTGTGCTAATATATTTGTACTTGGTGAAAGATTTAAAAATATAAAAGGTTTTGAGCTTTGCAACAGTTATTGATTTACAAGTTTGTTTAATGATTATGATTTAGTATAGTATCAGAAATTTTGTCTTCCTGTTTTAGGAACTTCAGTCTGATGTTTGGATTTCTAGTGGAGTTAGTATAGGGCTGCACAAGGAAGAAAATTTGAAGGTTGTTTGGCTTTGCATTCATCTCCTGCTCATTTTCTTCTTTATGTATTTGGGCAGAGAAGCATAAAAGTTGCTGTGTTGAACAATGCATAAGGTTGTACTAGAATGCACAGCATGGCTGGGAAAGCTCATTAAGAGATTGGTTCCATTAATGGACCCTCAAAACTTTACTAGGTGTCTCCTGAGGAAGACAGTAGGAGCTGGTCAGGGTCTCCATCATAAAAGAGGTAATAAACGGTCATTCTAAGGTCCATTAACTGCTGCTGGTGTCTATGTGTCAGTCCTTATGCCACCACATCTTGGTGTTTTTACAGATGAGAGAGTTAGAGATAGACAGATGGATACTGCTGTAATACTGTATTAATACAGTGCCTTGCAAAAGTATTCATTTTTGATCCATTCTCTAATTTTACTGGATAACAATACACTGAAAATTTGTTCTCTATGTTACTATTATTTCAAAGCAAAGAAATGCTAACAGTTACTGCAGTGTTCGGTAGCTCAGTAAAGGAGCATCAGTCATCCATAACAAGGGCTTTGCATAACACTATCCTGTATGAGAGAATGGCACAAAAAAGGCATTCATAAAGAAGCGCATGAAAGCTTATTTGACAAAAGTATGAGAGTAACCCGGTTGTGATGGGGGAAAATGTTTTGAGGTCAGATGAGACCAAGGTAAACTTTTCTGACCAAAGGTCAAATAGATATTTTGGTGCAAATGTAACCCTGTCCACACCTTAAAAAAACACCATATTCACAGTGAAGTATGATGGTGACAGCACTGGGTGTTTACTTAAAATAGAAGAAAGAGAAGATGATGGGAAATACACACAAACACTGTGAGTTGAACTGTTTAATGATGCTAAGAAACTGAAGCTTGGGTGAAATTTCATCTTTCAGCTGGACAATGGTACCAAACAATAGGCTAAAGTAACTTTGGAGTGGCTCAGCAACAAAAAGGTGAATGATGTACAATGACCCAGTCAAAGACCTGGGGCCTCATGTATAAACGGCGTGTACGCACAAAAATGTTGCGTAAGCCCATTTCCATGCTTAAATCGCGATGTATAAAACCTAAACTTGACGTAAAGCCATGCACATTTTCACGCTAGCTCAAACACTGGCATATGCAAGTTCTCTGCTCAGTTTTACAAACTGGCGGCACCCAGCGTCAAAGCAGTGCTTTTGTTCCTGTGTGGTTTCCCTTTCTTTTTTAGATCCACATCCCTGACGCGGCTTTATCATATACACTGAAATTAACTGCATATCGTTTATTAGTTTAAGGCATCTGATTGAAATTAACCTGTAACAATATAATGGTACACAGAATAGCCAAACTATTCCAAATACCATAGCTGCTTTAGCGTTGTTACTCTCACTGCACCTTCTTCTTCTTTCAGCTGCTCCTGTTAGGGGTTATCACAGTGAATCATCTTTTACCATATTACTCTCACTGCACCACTCGGAGTATTTATATCACTGTATCTGAGTGTGGA
Source organism: Erpetoichthys calabaricus (assembly GCF_900747795.2). NCBI lineage: Eukaryota > Metazoa > Chordata > Cladistia > Polypteriformes > Polypteridae > Erpetoichthys > Erpetoichthys calabaricus. Next base: position 144,326,209 of record NC_041398.2, on the reverse strand, counting down.
ATCACAGCTCTACAACAGCTGATTGGAAAGAGAATTATTGGTATACAGCATCAGGCACACGCTGCCTCAGCCATGCTGCCTATTTGAACTGCTCTCATACGGCAAACACTTCAGAACCTTTCCTGTACGGACCTCGTGGTTCAGAAACAGTTTCATCCCAAGAACTATAAATGCACACAATCAGTCCATCAAGTGCTCCTTGTAGAACTGTTTGTACTTATAAGTACAATTACCTCAATGTAAACTTGCGATACAGTTATAATATTGCACAACCTGCGCCACTTTATAAAGCGCGTATTTACATATGATGACAATATCATTTTTAAGATGAAATGCAGCAAAATATGATTATTACATGATACAGATAAAATGTTAACATCTATATTGTTAATAATTAAACATGGTGTCGCAGCACTAGCAAGGAGCTGGTGCTCCGTTCACGGATTGTTCCTGCCTAGCGCTATATTCTTGATGGTGTTGGTGCGACACTGGAAGGATAGATGGATAGAATACTTAAATATGCACTATGAAGATATTTCAATGTTCCTTAAAAGTTTTGAAGAATCTGTGTTCTAAGTTTGCAGATGGCTTAACATCTATTACAGAGCTGATTGTGTGGCGATTGGTTACTTGGAGAAAGCAAAGGAAGGACAGGAATTGGTTAGTACGTTTGAAAGAGACAGTACTGCTGCAATAAATTATTTCATCGAAGGTCACGCATGGCGCAGCAAGCATCTTGAGGGAGGCATGAACAATCTCTGGACGAGACGCCAGCTCGTCACTATCACTGCACCACCGTGTTCCCATGTTTAATAACATGCTGTAACTCCTATCATCATGAAAATGATATCAAATATGTATCTCAGTATTTTAATTATTCAGAGAGCTGTAATATCACGAATGTAATGGATTCTGTGTCCTGTCTGAGGAAGAAAAAGCCCATTTAAGAAGCACGTAGTGATTCACACACAGAGCACATAGAAGAACACATACAATACAAAGCATTTAACGTGCTACTTTAGTTACGATGGGATTTGAGAAACTAGTAAATTAAACGATTTAAAGATGAAGTTTATGATGTTCTACTTTAATCACAAAATAAACTATGTGATTAAAGTGGAAATTTCGAGATTAAAGTTGACATTTCGAGCTTTTTTCCCTACTGTGTGCCTATTTTTTTTACTTTTCTCTGTACCCTGATAAGCTTTCATATGACACTCAGACGGTGGGCTACGACTCGCCTTTTCACGGCGACTTTAATATCTGACAACTTCTTTTTTATTTCGGGCACTGTGCGACTTTGTGAACTTGAGCTTTCCTGTTTTTCCGACACTCTATGTCACTTGATTAACTTCCTTTTGTTGTTTATACCACTGTTTAAACCAACAAATAGTACATTTTTCCTTGCCTCCGCTTGGTATTCGCTGAAATTCTTCTATTTTGCCCCGTGCTTTTGCCATTGCCTTTTCACAGAATGCTGAGCTTAAGGGCTATTTATATTGATTTGCATATTCAAAGAGGTGTAATTCTGAGAGGAGTTGGGGAGTGGCAGCAGGTGCATGCACGTGTGTTACTTTTCATGCTGACCGGGATTTATGGAGTATAGATATATAGATTCATGCATCTGGATTTTTTTTGTTTGTACACACATTTCCGATTTTGTTCGTACGCCATGTTTTAGTGTGAATTTCTATGCATGGCGTTTATGCATGAGGCCCCTGGTCTGTGGCCCTCTTCATAAATTGCAGTTTACAAGCATTGTAATAATAATAATAATACATTTTATTTATATAGCGCCTTTCCCATGCTCAAGGCACTCATTGTCTGACTAACCTGAGCAGGAGGAATTCCCTGTGGAGGAATAGGCCAGAATGACTCTTAAGCATTGTGCAATGCTGGTACACACTAGCCAATCCTCTGTAACTACAAAAGGTGGCTCTACAAAATATTAAAGTGCATATTTATTTCCTTTTTGTCTTCTTAAGATGTTTTCTAATGCAAAACAACGTCACATTAAAATGTCTGAGATTTAGTGTTTTGAAATGAAAATATCACAAAGTCTGAGTGTATCATTTCTTATTCAGTGAAATGAAACTATTGGCCAGGGTTCTGAATACACTGTTTATACAATATTAGCCGCAGTACCTGTCAAAGGTAACAGAATCAGTAAAAAATATTTGCTAAGTCTTGTCTTATTTGTACTGTCAGCGTTTTTGTTCTGTTTCTGTGTGTGAACATCTGTCTGCTCTTCATTATTTTTGAGGCATCATTATCACCTCCTGTCCACTTTAATACTTCCTGTTCTTAAAGGTGAATCTGTTTTCATGGTTCCTATGCTGTTTCTTCTCCTAATGTTTTTAACACTCGCACTTCCTCTTTCAATTGTGTCACCAAAGCCACACTAACCAATCACACCAAAGCCATATTAACCAAGTATACTGCTATAAGGGACAGGACACACACAGACCTTAGTGCCTTATTATAGAGTACATTAAGCAGTGATCTCTTACTAAGAGCATTCTTGTCTAGTAGTGTCACTGAATATTTATATATGTACAGTCCCTATAAAAAGGTGTTCACCCTCTTGGATGTTTTCACATTTTATTGCTATACAACATTCAATCGCAGTGGATCTAATGTGTCTTTTTTGACACTGACCAACAGAAAGAGACTCTTTAATGTCAAAATGAAAACAGATCTCTACAATGTGATCTAAATTAATTACAAATATAAAACATTAAATTATTGATCCCATAATATTTCTTACCCCACACTTCAATCCTCCCTGGTGTAGCCAATTGGTCCTTCCAGAGTTCATTGCAAAACAATCTGCATCCTGACTATTGCTGTCACTATTTCACAACACAATGTTCAATGTATCTCATCGATGTTAGAGAACTACAAGGAGAAAAGCAAAAATGTAAAATTTAAAAAGTGGCACAGTGGCAGTGCTGCTTTGCAGTAAGGAGACTGTTGAAGATTGTGGGTTCACTTCCCGGTTCCTCCTTGTGTGGATAGCACTTTGAGTACTGAGAAAAGTGCTATATAAATGTAATGAATTATTTATTATATAGGAGTTATAAGAAGGATTTGAGAAAAATATCAAATAAATATATTTTGATTCATGAATAAGAGTTCAGAGGGACTGGACACACAGACCTTAATGTTTTAATATATAGTGTCACAAAAATGAGACATAAACAGATAATCTGGTATCCTGGCTGCAAAGTCGTTTTTTATCAATAAAGAGCACTGACGTGCATACAACGGAGTCCAAAACAAGACTGACAAATAGGGAAAAGGGGGAGATTTTTAAAGGGGAAGACAGGATGTGAGATCATAGGGATCTGGCTCATGTTCTTCAGCCATTGGTTCAAGCCCGGAGGTGACATCACAGGGGCCGGAGCCGGTAAGGTCTTCTTCCATTGGCTCGGTCCCGGAAGTGACGTCAAGAGAGCCAGGTGAAATCTCCCGGGACTGGTCTATAGGTAAGGGAAAAAAGAGTCAGTGCACTCTGCCACATCCAGGCATGCCTCAGAACTGCCTTCACTCAAGCCCTTTAGCTGCCTCCCATGTGCACGTGTGTGACAATAGTAAATATAATATGAGGATGAATTAAGGGCAAGATGATTTCTAGTTTTGTCCTCACACCCACAAAATAAAATAGGATGTACTTACCATTTCGCATCTACTGTAAGTATATTGTTACTCTTCTTACTTTTTAACGGGTGGTAACCATCTTTGTAGTCTCTTATATGCAATAATTCCATTCTAAGGAGTAATTTCTGGAGTAGCCCCTTAGTCAAAGTTCCTTAGTCCTCAAGAAGATAGATGAACTGAGATCTTTACAGGCCCAAAAAGGAGCCGTAAACAGATGGAGTGATCATCTTATTCACTTAATAAAAGTGACCATGTCTGTGCTTCTGCTTCCATCCTGTGTAGTGACTGAGCCATGTGAAATTCTCAACATGCATCATGGTGGTCTCCTCCTTGTTGTCCAAGGTCTCAGACTTAGGAGGTATTATAAATAGGGACAATATGTATTGAAATGCAAAAAATGCATAGAATACAATGATTGCAAATAAAATATTTCCCTGTATATATAAGTGAAAGTTACAAGCAGACCTATAGTAACAGCAACCTCATCTGTCCAATATGTGACAAGTAAAAATGTAATATTCGATTTATTGAAATAATATAATAATTGGAAACTGTTATGTTTAGTATGTTATATTACATAAAATGCAATAAATGTAAAGGTAACCTTATTTTTTAATTTTTTTTCCTCAAATGTATTGCTTCTCAGCTATACAATAATGTTACTACTAAGTAATAAAAATAAAAAACAATACTGTAATTATGACTTTACAAATTGAAACCAGTGGTTATTTAAAAAAATTGCTTTCCATGCAAATTGTTACATATTGTGATAAATATTACCAATGCCTTTTACTGAAATGATGGTTTTATCAGAAGTCATTCAGTACAGCCCTGAGGGGAGCACATAATAGGCCTTCCGTAAGTAAACACTTGGAAGAAAATGTTATTTGTTTTCAGTGTTATCAGTTGCACAAGTGTGGTGAAACAAAGCATTAAAAATGTGTAGGAAATTACATCAAAGCAGAACAAAACAAACGTGACATCCTAACCTCAGAGATTTATGAAACTATAATGTAGTAGATAGGAAGCCAGTTCAATGCATGCATAGAAACCATTAAATAGATGCAACCTCTGTTTATTTCTGAGTCAAAAATATAAGTATATGTGTATGAACAACATAAACTAAATTAAAGTTACTTCATCACAATATCTGCTGCTTCGCTGCTGCCAGTGCTATTTTTTTTTTACTTTGCTTTGTAACCATTCTCAAGTGAGCCTATATAAAAGCTGAATAACATAAAGAGTTATCACTGCTGCCTTTCATCTTCAGTGTCTTGCTTCAGTTTCCTGACTGGTCACTGTATATGTAGAATCAGAACGTATTTCTTCGGTGTCTGTTTGCTTTATCTAAGTGCTCCAGTTACCTTTCAAAAAAGTGCTGCTTCATAGATAGATAGATAGATAGATACTTTATTAATCCCAAGGGGAAATTCACATACTCCAGCAGCAGCATACTAATACAAAAAAAAACCCAATATTAAATTAAGAAAATAAAAATGTAGGTAAAAACAGACAATAACTTTGAATAATGTTAACGTTTACCCCCCAGGTGGAATTGAAGAGTCGCATAGTTTGGGGGAGGAACGATCTCCTCAGTCTGTCAGTGGAGCAGGACAGTGACAGCAGCATGTTGCTGAAGCTGCTCCTCTTTCTGGAGATGATCCTGTTTAGTGGATGCAGTGGATTCTCCATGATTGACAGGAGCCTGCTCAGCGCCCGTCGCTCTGCCACGGATGTCAAACTGTCCAGCTCCATGCCTACAATAGAGCCTGCCTTCCTCACCAGTTTGTCTAGGCGTTAGGCGTCCTTCTTCTTTATGCTGCCTCCCCAGCACACCACTGCGTAGAAGAGGGCGCTCGCCACAACCGTCTGATAGAACATCTGCAGCATCTTATTGCAGATGTTGAAGGACTTCAGTCTTCTAAGAAAGTATAGCTGGTTTTGTCCTCTCTTGCACAGAGAATTAGTATTGGCAGTCCAGTCCAATTTATAAGGATTTACAGTATAATCATAAGGCTATATGCAGTATCTAACACAGATATGTTATATTAATTATGTTGCAAAATCTATCATTGAAATCACTGTAATGTCTTTAGATGAAAATGTCTTCTTCATCTTCTTTTGGCTGCTCCTGTTAGGGGTCACCACAGTGGATCATCTTCTTCCATATCTTTCTGTCCTCTGCATCTTGTTCTGTTACACCCATCACCTGCATGTCCTCTCTCACCACATCCACAAACCTCCTCTTAGGCCTTCCTCTTTTCCTCTTCCCTGGCGGGTCTATCCTTAGCATCTTTCTCCCAATATACTCCGCATCTCTCCTCTGCCCATTTCCAAACCAAAGCAATCTCACCTCTCTGACTTTGTCTCCCAACCATCCAACTTGAGCTGTCCCTCTAATGTACTCATTTCTATTCCTATCCATCCTCGTCACACCCAGTGCAAATCTTAGCATCTTTAACTCTGCTACCTCCAGCTCTGTCTCCTGCTTTCTGGTCAGTGCCACCGTCTCCAACCCATAGAACATAGCTGGTCTCACTACCGTCCTGTAGACCTTCCCTTTCACTCTTGCTGATATCCGTCTGTCACAAATTAATCCTGACACTCTTCTCCACCCTGCCTGTACTCTCTTTTCACCTCTCTTCCACAATCCCCATTACTCTGTACTGTAATACAATACTGTACTGTAGATGAAAACTACTAAACCAATATTGTAACATACATATAACCATAAGTAACCATAAGTAACATAAATATAAAGCAATGCTGCATAGTTATCGCTTTTAAACTCTTAATAAGGAGATTATTAAAATAACATAAAAGACATAGAGGACTATGCTGATGTGTGTTGTTTCTGATTGCTGCAAAAACTGTCACTCCTTGTCTATGGCATTGGATTGTGGCAATGTGATCGCTAAGGTTATGCATAAGTGTCATTGTCTGTGTAGGGACAAGCAAGAAGAGATTGTGTGACCAGATGGTGAAATGTTATCAACCAACAGTCTGTCCTATCTTCAACCAAAAATCAAAGTCTGAGAACAAAAGAAGGATTCTATTAAACTAGAAAATTAATGAACACCAACAAGGAATAATAGGTCAAGTGTATGGGGCTGACCTTTAAACGATACAATACAATACTACATAAAATGGTGGCATCCAAGAGAAGCAAAAAATGGCATATTGGAGAGACGCAAAATATTTTCAGGACCCTTAAAATAACAGACTCCCAGAAAGCTAACAGCAGAAATCAACTCAGCAGATAACAAAACCCCCGAAAGGAAAAAAAAAGAAAGGTAGGAAAGAAATGAAAATAGAGACAGAAAAAATCAAATATGAAACCAGATCATGACAACATCCACATGGCTCCTTCTGCCAGATAATGTCTTACTTATTATTGGCTGTCCTATATACCATGGCTGGAACAAAGTACAGATGTGGTCACTATGTACATTCCTCAGTGGGAAACATTGTAGCCCCAAACAAAACTGTTGTTGACTAAAACAACTGTGGGGAGCAAGTTTGCATACCTATGTCAAATCCTCAAATGCATCTCTCTAATAAAGCACATTTTCCCAGAATGAAACACTTCTGAAGAAAACATAACCACCTTAAGGGTCTGGGAAACAGGGACACCTGGCTAGAGTGCCACTTAGCAGCCTTTAGACACAAACCACCATGACAGACACTTTGTAGTCCGATAAACACTACAGTCTCATTTGTTGAGTCTGTGTGCCGTGTAACACACCCAGGAAGAATTACTTAATTGAATTTTCTTTGCTGGTGACATTGAGGTCTTCCTTCTTACCTTTTCAGGTCCCTCAGTAGACTTCAATAACCTAAAGTGTCCTTATATTTACTCTTCACTGTTGATTGTCATTCTGGACTTGCACAAATGTACAAGGAAGAATTACATTTAGTTCCTGCGGAACATTGGTGCAAACTACACCACAACAAAATGCCACTAGCATATAACAATAGCTAGAAGAAGGCTGATACACACTCTACAGAGTTTTGCAACATATTGTCACACATCATAGATATCTTTGCACTTCTGATCTGTAATCCCATTTGTGAATCTGCAGTGTGAGACTCCAGCTCTCTGATCAAATTTAAGTATGTATTATCGCTCAAAATTCCAAGTAGCCACCCTACCTTCCACTAAACCCTTCAACATCCTGGAGGGCCTCAGTGGCTGTTGGTTTTTACTCTAACCATCTTCTTAATTAGTGACCAGTTTTTGCTGCTAATTAACTTCTTTTGCTTTAGTTTTAATTAACTTGACTCAGGTCCCTTAGTTGTTTCACTTTCCTTAATTAGCAACCAAAAAATAATGAGACACAAAACACGCTACCACATGTGCCCTTCGCACAATATCTGAAAAGAAAGAAAGGTGAAGGTCTCAGTAAGGCTGATCTCTCAGCTCACCAAAACATTTTGACAGTGTTCTTAGAAAAAACAGAAAATCAACAGTTTTGGTAATGTCTGCTGTGGCAGAATGAGAGTAGCAACAGGCCATGAAATTAAATACTAAGTTTAACTAACAGCAAGAATTGGCTTCTCATTTAGAAACTAGATGGAGTGAAATTGGTTATAGTTTGAATACCCAATTTAGCTTGTCATCTATTGGCTCGTTTCATGCCTCATTTCTGTTTTGCTGTCATTTAATGAAGAAAAGAATCAATTCAAAAGACTGAATCCTTAAAAACAGGGCTATTAAAATGAAGGGAAAAGAAATTAATTAGCAGTGAAAACTGGTCACTGATTAGGAAAAGGGTTAGAATGAAAACCTGCAGCCTCTGGGGATCTCCAGGCCTGGAGTTTGACACCCCTGTACTAAACAGTCTCTGATGGTAGTGAAGTAAACACTGATGATTAAAACTCCCCCAGCTGCTCTAGTGTACCACCACTTATGTGTCTCCACTTCAGGCTCTGCATATAACCAATGAAGTGACAACTGAAACAATTTAATGTTCTAACAGCCCATGGGAGCAAAGCTGGTAGCTTGGATTGCAGGCTGTGATCCTGTCTTCTGAAAGTCAGCAGTCTGAAGAACATATGAATATAGTGGAATGAGGCAGAGCTAGTAAGAATCTACTGTACATGCAACAAATGACAGTGCAATGTCTGCATAAATCACTTGAAAAATTAGTCAGGTCTGTAATACCTGAGGGCTGGCACAGTGGCACAGTGGTAGCACTGATTCCTCACAATAAGGAGACCAGTTTTCATGTTTTGGATGCTCCCTGCATGGAGTTTTCATGTTCTCCCAGTATTCTTGTGGGTTTCCTCCAGGTACTTCAGTTTCCTCGAACAGTCCAAAGGCGTGCAGGTTAAGTCAATTGGTGTTGTAAAATTAGTCCGTGTGAGTGTGCTTGTGCATTCAAACTGTGACTGGCACCCTGTCCAGGGATTGTTCCTACCTTGCACCCTATGCTTACTGGCATTGACTCTAGCTTCTCTGTGACCCTACCCTGGATAACCATGTTATGAAATTATATGTGTAGTGAACCTTGACCTCTGGGAGCGTGCTGAGTGTGCCAACAGATTTGCTTAGCGATGAAACCGCTGCGCTTTCAAAATGAGGGATGGATGGAATCAGGTCAACATCTAAGCCCCACAGTATTTCCACTCCAACATCCATCCATCCATCCATTTTCCAACCCGCTGAATCCGAACACAGGGTCACGGGGGTCTGCTGGAGCCAATCCCAGCCAACACAGGGCACAAGGCAGGGAACCAATCCTGGGCAGGGTGCCAACCCACCGCAGGACACACACAAACACACCCACACACCAAGCACACACTAGGGCCAATTTAGAATCGCCAATCCACCTAACCTGCATGTCTTTGGACTGTGGGAGGAAACCGGAGCGGCCGGAGGAAACCCACGCAGACACGGGTAGAACATGCAAACTCCACGCAGGGAGGATCCGGGAAGCGAACCCGGGTCCCCAGGTCTCCCAACTGCGAGGCAGCAGCGCTACCCACTGCGCCACCGTGCCACTCCAACATACACCAGAAAAAATGTCCAAATAGATCATATACAGTTAGGTGCAATAAATATTTGGACAGAGACAACTTTTTTCTAATTTTGGTTCTGTACATTACAACAATGAATTTTAAATGAAACAACTCAGATGCAGTTGAAGTGCAGACTTTCAGCTTTAATTCAGTGGGGTGAACAAAATGATTGCATAAAAATGTGAGGCAACTAAAGCATTTTTTTAACACAATCCCTTCATTTCAGGGGCTCAAAAGTAATTGGACAATTGACTTAAAGGCTATTTCATGGGCAGGTGTGGGCAAGTCTGTCATTATGTCATTATCAATTAAGCAGATAAAAGGCCTGGAGTTTATTTGAGGTGTGGTGCTTGAATGTGGAAGATTTTGCTGTGAACAGACAACATGTGGTCAAAGGAGCTCTCCATGCAGGTGAAAGAAGCCATCCTTAAGCTGCGAAAACAGAAAAAACCCATCCGAGAAATTGCTACAATGTTACGAGTGGCAAAATCTACAGTTTGGTACATCCTGAGAAAGAAAGCAAGCACTGGTGAACTCAGCAACGCAAAAAGACCTGGACGTCCACGGAAGACAACAGTGGTGGATGATCGCAGAATCATTTCCATGGTGAAGAGAAACCCCTTCACAACAGCCAACCAAGTGAACAACACTCTCCAGGGGGTAGGCGTATCGATATCCAAGTCTACCACAAAGAGAAGACTGCATGAAAGTAAATACAGAGGGTGCACTGCAAGGTGCAAGCCACTCATAAGCCTCAAGAATAGAAAGGCTAGATTGGACTTTGCTAAAGAACATCTAAAAAAGCCAGCACAGTTCTGGAAAAACATTCTTTGGACAGATGAAACCAAGATCAACCTCTACCAGAATGATGGCAAGAAAAAAGTATGGAAAAGGCATGGAACAGCTCATTATCCAAAGCATACCACATCATCTGTAAAACATGGTGGAGGCAATGTGATGGCTTGGGCATGCATGGCTGTCAGTGGCACTGGGACACTAGTGTTTATTGATGATGTGACACAGGACAGAAGCAGCTGAATGAATTCTGATGTGTTCAGAGACATACTGTCTGCTCAAATCCAGCTAAATGCATTCAAATTGATTGGGCGGCGTTTCATGATACAGATGGACAATGACCCAAAACATACAGCCAAAGCAACCCAGGAGTTTATTAAAGCAAAGAAGTGGAAAATTCTTGAGTGGCCAAGTCAGTCACCTGATTTTAACCCAATTGAGCATGCATTTCACTTGTTGAAGACTAAACTTCAGACAGAAAGGCCCACAAACAAACAGCAACTGAAAGCCGCTGCAGTAAAGGCCTGGCAGAGCATTAAAAAGGAGGAAACCCAGCATCTGGTGATGTCCATGAGTTCAAGACTTCAGGCTGTCATTGCCAGCAAAGGGTTTTCAACCAAGTATTAGATAATGAACATTTTATTTCCAGTTATTTAATTTGTCCATTTACTTTTGAGCCCCTGAAATGAAGGGATTGTGTTAAAAAAAATGCTTTAGTTGCCTCACATTTTTATGCAATCTTTTTGTTCACCCCACTGAATTAAAGCTGAAAGTCTGCACTTCAACTGCATCTGAGTTGTTTAATTTAAAATTCATTGTGGTAATGTACAGAACCAAAATTAGAAAAAAGTTGTCTCTGTCCAAATATTTATGGACCTAACTGTATATTCAGCAACAAATATTTATTAGATATCTACTATAATAGCTATTTACAAACACAACAAAGAAAGATAATGACAAAAATATAAAAAGAACACCACAAACAAAACCCCTGATAATATGTACAGTCCTGGAAAAATCTTTACAGTAAGCAATGAGTGTTGATGCTGTTAACAGAAGGAAAGCTATGGTGGAATAAATGCCCTTTTGTAAACTGCTTCCTGGAAAAACTGATAATGAATACAGTCCTACCACCAGAGCTCAGAATGTGAATGATCTTCTGAGGTGCGCATCTTCACAAAAAGCAACTGCAAACAGGATTGGGAAAAAAGGTACCCACTGCCATTCGTGTATCCGATGGCTGTGTAAAATTCTCCTCCATTGTGAACATCCTGTACAAAAAAGGGTTTTAGGTGCTGCTGCTGATGAAGTCGATGGAAAATGAAAAAGTCAAAAATTCCTGACACATCCTTCTCTTTCAGTTTTATATATAAAGTGCTTACAATCACAAACTATGAATCCCACAAGCATCTCTGCATCCATGCAGACCTGTTTAAATACACAGACCACATACAGTATATACATACCAGGAATTTGAATTACTTGTGCTGTTATTAACATTTAAAAATCACCAAACAGGACATACATACAAAAACAAAAATGTCAATGCTACCTATGAATGAATAGATTACCTGACCAATAAAAAAAAACTTGAAACAGAAGTCAGGACACTTAAATTGGGGCTGGTATACAGGACTGTCCAGTGAAATGCAGAACGTCTTGTCATCCTAGCCAGGAATGTAATTTTTAATCAATTTTCAATCCAATGAAAAAAAGTAGCTTTGCAATATATGCAGGTTTGTTTTTGTTCCATATGCACATTATAGTGAATTAATAAGTAAAATATAATTTCTGAGGCTGGAGCCAACTTGTATTCCATGCTTAACAGTCACTGCTGGCCATCTTAGCCTCCTGAATTCTATGACCCTCACTAAGAAAAGGAGGACTCTCAAAAAGAGATGAAAGAGAGTCAAACCCAATGTACTAAATATTGTAAATCAGATCTGTATTTGACACAGATAGATAGATAGATAGATAGATAGATAGATAGATAGATAGATAGATAGATAGATAGATAGATAGATAGATAGATAGATAACACTTTATTTTTGACCAGGGAGGAAATTTAACTTTTTACAGACTCTCAATTAAATAAAATACATAATATTATTATATTGTGACAAACAACAAACCCCCTCTCAAATTCATGCCAGAAACACAAAAAAAAAGGAAGAAAATGTCTAACTTGGCAGTTACAGTCACAGTGAGTGTCAAATTGGTCAGTATTGCCATTTCTCCTCTATAGGGCTCACATGCCAGTGCCTGTCTGCTTGGAGTTTCAGCTTTCTGCTTGTGTCCGTGGGGGCTTTCTAAGGATAGTCCTGCTGGTATTTGTATTTAAAGGTTGACGTGTGACTCAGCCTTGTGAATTCACTTAGTGTGCATGAGTGTCTCCCACAATTGCATCAGAATTCCTTTAAGGTTTAATATGTCCGTGACGTGACCCTTTACTAAAAAGGCAGGTTCTCAAAAAGAACTGACCCGTCATAAGAAGTACTTCAGTCTCACAAAAAATTAATTGAAGTGCAAGTTGCTTCATTGGCATACTGTTATTAAATCACAGTATCAAAAAAACATCCTGGCATTTCTGTTACCATTTTTTTTAAATGCTTGTGTTTTTTTTTCTCCCGAATGCTGAATTGCTTAACACTTCTTAGATGAGCATTGTGTTATTATTTTTATATGTTATTTTGTATGTTTTTCTCTTTAATTACATTGTTCTTTTGTGTGTATAAAGTGTTCTGGGCTTAAAATGAATGTGTGCTTTATAAATGTAAAATTAAATGATTTAAGTAATTCAGTAATAATTCATAATTCTAAGTGAGCTAGGCCGGTTACATCACATCAAGAGCGATCCCCCGAGCTAATTTATAGGCCAGAGTCAGTTATGGGACACTCTCTGGAAGTCCTGGAGGTTGTAGCAAATGAGAGAATTAAAACAAAACTGAGTGCTATTATGAACAATGCTGCACCTCCATTCTAACACTGAGTACTCTCAGACAATGAATCACACAGCAGAAGTGTGTCAAAAAACGCTACTGGAGCTCTTTACTTAGTCTTCAGTTATGGACAGTCCATACTGATGATTAGAGGTGGACTTGTCACAGGCCATTCCAGTTGACGTGGTAGGAGTTCTTCATGTAGTAGGGATGGTGTGGGGAGACTGGTCATTGGGAGAAGGTGTCAGTGGGAGGGAAAATCTACTGAAAAATTGGTTCCGGAAGTTAGCTTTGTCCACATAATAATAATTCATTACATTTATATAGCGCTTTTCTCAGTACTCAAAGCGCTATCCACACAGGAAGCGAACCCACAATCTTCTTACTGCAAAGCAGCAGCACTACCACTGTGCCACCTATGAGGACATCTCCTTCTGGCACCTGAGCCCTGGATTGTCTGAGTTAAGTAATTATGCCCAGTCCATTCCAGACTTCCTTCATGTCATTCTGATTGAGTTTATTTTTGCTTTATAGGCTTCCTTTCCTTCACTCAGCTCAATATTAAATATTAAGCATGCACTAAGCATAGCCAGATGATTGTCTGCTTTTGGAATGTCTATTTACTGTACAAGTTTTTAAAGTATGTTTCTTGTTTCAAAACCGAGTTAATTAGGATCCTTCTTATTCTTCTGCTGCTCCAGTTAGGGGCTGCCAGAGCAGATCATCTTCTTCCATATCTTTCTGTCCTAAAAAACAAAAAATCAATTATCAAGCTATCATTAAATTTCTAACACTAGAGAATGATAATCTTCAGATATTAATTTTGTACTTGTCAACATATATCATTACCAGTTCTCTTCATAGGCCACAACCAAGACATGGACAGCAAAATTCCATTGTGACAGAATGTCTCATGAAGAAGACTCACTTTTATTGGCCTTCAGCATCAACACCAGAATAAAATGTGCAGTGAAGTAAACTGAATCATAACCGGGAATCGAGAAGTGAAAGCATGTGAGATAGCAGACACTACAGGGACTAGCCAGATAAACAATAAAATGTTCACTCCTGATATGAAACATCAGCACATCCAATATTCCAAGAAGAGTCTCAAACTAATGAAACTGACAGTCAGCTAGGTGTACCCATTTATAGCAGTAGTGTCAGTTAACATAGCAGGGAAGTCTTTAAAGTAGTGTGATAATTATGAGTCTGAGCTCACATCACTATTTGTTGTTCACAAGATCTGTACATGTGTGACTTCTGGCCAAACCTGTGACAAACTACAAGAGTGAGTGCTATTGTACCATTTTCACAAAATTTATGAGTATGCAGATGACTGCTGAGCATTCACGTGATAAAGGTACCTTGTTTACTGTATATGATATTGTGAAGCCTTCAGAACTCTTACTTCTATTAATCAAAGTAAATATGAGTCTGTTTAAAATGTAGAGACAATCTGAAATCAGATATAGTAAATAAACATATTTTTCATGAAATATCTTGGAGATGGTTTACTCTACGCAAATAAATAACACTTGTTTTTAATACTGAGCTCCTTGTAGGACCCAAGAGGCACATCTCCTTGAGCTTTGGTGTAGTAACTGCAGCAACTGCTCATTAACTGACAGTAACTCCTGCGCCCACAGAAGGTGCATTCTCACACTATGAGTTAACAAAATGAGGTTTCACAGCTGAGAAAAAATTGTTTTAAATTGGTTTTAATCTCTAATGACATTCTTCATTATAAATGAAGAGTTAAGTGATGCCACGTACAGTTGCCAAGCACTGCACTTTATCGACAACTTGCCATTCCCACCATGAAGTATCAGCAGCATCAGGCTGTGGGGATGCTTTTTTGCATTTGGCCCTGGAAACACAGAAGATTACTTGGAAATCCTAGAGAAAAACCTGATGCTTTCACCAAAAAACCTGTGACGTGAGAGATTTCTTTTCCAGTGATACAATGACTCCTAACATAAATCTAAAGTAACACAGGAATGGCTTAAAAGCAACAATGTTAATACTCTGGAGTGGCCGAGTCAGAGTTCAGATCTCAAACCAACTGGGAATTTGTGGCTAGACTTGAAAAAGGATGTTCTCTTACAATCCCCACGCAATGTGATAGAGCTTGAAAGGTTTTTCAAAAATGAATGGGGAAAACTGATAGAGAGCTGTGTGCTGTGTCAAAAGCTGTCATGACTGCCAAAGGTGCCAAATACCATGTTGAAGGGGATACACTGCAGTTGTTTCTTTAATCATTTTTCTTTGTAAGTGGTTTAGAATGCTTCCACCAAAGTCTTGTTCCTCTAACTCAGGGGTGGGCAGATTCAGTCCTGGAGGGCCACAGTGGCTGCAGGTTTTTGCTCCAACCCAATTGCTTAATAAGAAGCCCTTATTGCTCAAGTAACACTTCAGCGTCACTTTAGTTGTCTCGCTCATTAAGATTTTGAACCTTTATTGCTTATTTTAGTCTTAAACAGCTGTATTCTTGGTTTTTAATTGCTCCTAATTAGCAAAACCATGCAAATGACAAAAGAGACCAGCATTTCTCCATCTAGCTTGTTTGCATTTACACCTGTGTGTATTTATCATGCACTATTTGGTTTAATTAAATACTTGGAAGGAAAGTGAAGAGAAAAAAGTGAAGCACTGAGAATTACTCATCTGTTTTAGACTTCAAATCATTTGGATGATATCCTTAGAAAGGAAAATAAATCTAGGATATGAGAATGACCTGACATGGCAGAGTCAAAGCACTAGCAAGCCATGCAATTAAATAATTGACAAGGATTGGTTTTCAATTAAGCAATAGGGTTGGAACAAAAACTTGCAACCACTGCGGCCCTCCAGGACTGAATCTGCCCACCCCTGCTCTAACTGAATGCTTCTTTTGGCTCAAGTACAGTTTACTGGCTTCTTTGTTAGGTAATAAAATCATCTTCATAACTCCATTACAGGCTTATAAGGCTGATGGCTCTAATGCTCCAGGATTGGTTGCTTACACTATTGTATAAATCTGTTACAGCTGACATCTTTTAATGCTGGCCTACACAATGTTGTAGAGCAAAACCACCATAAGCAACTCTGAGGGATGAACCAGTGTCCCAGTGAGTGTGGGCCTACCTTCCTCACCTGGCCAGGATGCCTTGATAATGAAAGGTCAGAGAGGGAATGACAATATCTTCTTTCCATGGAGGGATCTGGATATGGAAGGACATTACAGCGGCTACAACAGGGCTGGTGTCTTAACAGCCATTGCACAACACCCAGGATAGACCGGGAAGGAAAGCACAGTGGGTGACTGCCTTCTATGAGTAGAGTGTCCCCATGTATACTGGGTGGCAGCATCCCATCTGGCAAGCCCCATTATGGATGCCTGCAGGGTAGCATGGGACCTCATCAAGGTAGCTTCCATGGATGGTCAATCACACTTTCAATCTAAGTTCTTTCCTGGGGATTGCCCTCATACTTTGGCAGCTCCCATCATGCTGTGTTTTGTGTGGAGCACAAAGTATGGATTGCTCTAACACACATTCTAGCTTTCACATTCTAGCACATTTTTTAAAAGAAATAATACACAGTAAGCAGATTAGGCCTCTAGTCACAGACAGACATTGACAAATCAGCCCTTACATTCTTACTTAGTGAGCATGTAAGGAGATGAAATCTGTGTGTAGTTGCATTTATCACAAATATCCAAGGTTCTGCAGTTTTAGCTTGCTTCATAGAACAATTTAGGCAACAGTGTGACGCATGTTCAAATAATTCCACAATCAAAGAATCTTCATTCTCATAAATATAGAGGAAAAATTGAAATTTCAAAAAAAAAAAAAAGTTTTTGTTTAAAGAAATTTTCAGGCTTACTTATCTTGTTTCATTTCTCTGTAAATATGGTCATATAGACATTGTTTCAAATCTTTTAGTCAAGGGGTATGTATCATGGGTGGCATGGTGGTGCAATGGTAGTGCTACTGCCTCGCAGTTAGGAGACCCGGGCTCGCTTCCCGGGTCCTCCCTGCATGGAGTTTGCATGTTCTCCCCATGTCTGCGTGGGTTTTCTCTGGGTGCTCTGGTTTCATCCCACAGTCCAAAGACATGCAGGTTAGCTGCATTGGCGATCCTAAATTGTCCCTAGTGTGTGCTTGGTGTATGGGTGTGTGTGTATGTGCATGCCCTGTGGTGGGCTGGTGCCCTGCCCAGGGTTTGTTTCCTGCCTTGTGTCCTGTGTTGGCTGGGATTTGGCTCCAGCAAACCCCTGTGACCCTGTAGTTAGGCTACAGCAGGTTGGATAATGGATGGATGGTATGTAACATTTGCTAATCTCATCACCAGACCTTGTCAGCTTAAATGACTGAAGATCACTTCCCATGCCTCATTTACTGGCTGAGTGCTGAACTTCCAGAACAGTTGTGCTTTCCCCTTTTAGCTTCCTGATGGACCCTATGCTATACAAAGGGTTAACACCTACAACAAGTTCAGTTGCAGTTGTAGCCCTTTTTTTCTTTTCTTCCATTCTGTCTTGATATGTAAGTACGAGACATCTGATAGACAAGCTTCTCTTGTGTTTGTGAAGTCCAAAACACTCACATTCTTCATTCCTTGTCACTATATTTAATCCATTGTACATCTAGATGTGCATTCATTGTTTGTCAGTTCTCATGGGCATCGAGTCTACCTTTACAATTAGAGACGAAACTAAACCTGTTTCATTTTATTGGAGTGAGCTGTAGACTAATTAAAGTGAGTCACTACGTATGTCACATTAGGCGACTGTCTTCACTGAAGCACACCCAATAAGATGGTGTAAATGAAGACTACAACTGAAAGTCACTGAGAAAGTCATGTAATTTGACATTGTCCTGACATGGTGGTTTCACCCTGAGAAACGTTCATTTGGCAAAGTTCTTACAAAATGGTAATCAGAACGTCAGGGCAGTTTATACTGTTGTCTAAGATTCTGGTGATGGTGGATGCTGTGCCGGCTCATGGTGTAGATAACCAAGAAATGCTGACATTTTGATAGTGAAATGCTAAATTGAATTATTGTGGAAGAAATCAACATATTAATTAAAGAAAGAAACATATCCTGTACAACAACAACAACATTTATTTATATAGCACATTTTCATACAAATAATGTAGCTCAAAGTGCTTTACATGATGAAGAAAGAGAAAAAGACAAAATAAATAATAATTAAAATAAGGGAACACTAATTAATAACATAGAATAAAAGTAAGGTCTGATGGTCAGGGAGGACAGAAAAAAACAAAAAAAAACTCCAGATAGCTGGAGAAAAAAATAAAATCTGCAGGGGTTCCAGGCTACGAGACTGCCCAGCCTCCTCTAGGTAGTCCAACCTAACATAAATGACCTCAATCAGTCCTCACTGTATTCAGGGTTCTCATGGAAAAACTTGATGATGACGGTCATGTGGACTTCTGGGACCTCATGTATAAACGGTGCGTACATACAAAAATGTTGCCCGATTCCAGGCTCAAATCGCAATGTATAAAACTTAAACTTGATGTAAACCCACACATATTTTCACGCTAGCTAAAACCCTGGCGCATGCAAGTTTTCCACTCGGTTTTGCAAACTGGTGGCACTCAGCGTCAAAGCAGTGCTATTGTTCCAGTGTGGTTTCCCTGTCTTTTTTAGATGCACATCCCTGATGCAGCTGAAATTAAATTAAATACACTGAAATTAACTGCATATTGTTTATTAGTTTAAGGCATTTGATTGTAATTAACCTGTAACAATATAATGTTCCACGGAATGGCCAAAATATTCCAAATACCATAGCTGCTTTAGCGTTTTTACTCTCACTACACCTTCTTATTCTTCTTCTTTCAGCCGCTCCCATTAGGGGTTGCCACAGCAGATCATCTTTTACCTTATTACTCTCACTGCACCACTCAGAGTATTTATATCACTTTATCTGAGTGTGGAATCACAGCTCTACAGCAGCTGATTGGAAAGAGAATTATCGGTATACAGCATCAAGCACACACTGCCTCAGCCATGCTGTCTATTGAACTGCTTACATACTGTAAACGCTTCAGAGCCTTTCCTGTACGGACCTCGCGGTTCAGAAACAGTTTCATCCCAAGAACCATAAACACAATCAATCAGTCCATCAAGTGCTCCTTGTAGAACTGTTTGTACTTATAAGTACAATTACTTCACTGTAAACTTATAATATTGCACAACCGGAACCACTTTATAAAGCGTGTATTTACATATGATGATGATATCATTTTTAAGATGAAATGCAGCAAAATATGTTTATTACATGATACAAATAAAATGTTAACATCATTTAATTTATCTATATTGTTAATAATGAAACATGTGAGGACACAGTGGCACAGTGCTAGTTAGTTCAGGGATTGTTCCTGCCTCGTGCTGTATGCTTGCTGGGGCTGACGCGACACTGGAAGAATAGATGGATGGAATAATTAAACATGTACAGTACTATGCAGATATTTCAATGTTCCTTAAAAGTTTTGAAGAATCGGTGTTCTAAGCTTACAGATGGCTTAACATCTAATACAGAGCTGATTGTGTGGCGATTGGGTATTTGGAGAAAGAAAAGGAAGGACAGGAATTGTGAGGGTTAGTACATTTGAAAGAGACAGTATTGCTGCAATAAATTATTTTATTGAAGGTCATGCATGGAGCAGCAAGCATCTTGCTGGAGGCAGGAAAAATCTCTGGACAGGGCGCCAGCTCATCACTATCACTGCGCCACCGTGTTCCCATGTTTAATAACGTGCTTTAACTCCTATCATCATGAAAATGATATCAAATATACATCTCAGTATTTTAATTATTCAGAGAACTGTAATATCACGAATGTAATGGATTCTGTGTCCTGTCGGAGGAAGAAAAAGTCCATTTAAAAAGCACATGGTGATTCACACACATAGAGCACATAGAAGAACACATACAAAAAAAGCATTTAACGTGGTATTTTAGTTACGATGGGATTTGAGAAACTAGTAAATTAAACGATTTAAAGATGAAGTTTATGATGTTCTACTTTAATGACAAAATAAACTACGTGATTAAAGTGGAAATTTTGAGATTAAAGTCGACATTTCGAGCTTTTTTCTCACTGTGTCCCTATTTTTTTCTTTTCTCTGTACCCTATTAAGCTTTCATATGACACTCAGATGGTGGGCTATGACTCGCCTTTTCATGGCAACTTTGATATCTGACAAACTTCTTTTTTATTTCAGGCACTGTGCGACTTTGTGAACTTGAGCTTTCGAGTTTTTCTTACACTCTATGTCAGTGATTCCCAACACTGTGCCGTGGCACATTAGTGTGTCGTGAGAGATCATCAGGTGTACCGTGGAAAATTATCCAAGTTCACTTAATTGGTCTGAAAATTATTATTTATTTACTGCAAATAATTTGTCTTCGTTCTTCTATGCGACAATGACAGGCAAAACAATTAAATACTCTTCCACTAGGTGGCAGCAGATGGCTAATTTGTGTATCTACATGTTGTCATTCAAACAGTAGAATTAGTGATGCATCGACTGTGACAGCAGTGATAGCGATGGATAAATATTTGAAAAGAAAAAGTACACAATCCGAACTGTTCGTGGAGAAAACTGTGACCCAGATGAAGGCCTTAGTATGAGTAGAGGTCAGAAGAAAACAAAATCGGTGAACTCAAGACAATACAATGAAAGTTATCTTTCCTTTGGATTTACTTTTATCGGGGAACCAACTGAGCCAATTCCGTTATGCTTGGTATGTGGGGAAAAGCTGTCCAACAGTGCCATGGTTCCTAGCAAACTTAAACGCCATCTCCAAACAAAACACCCGTCACTTCAAAACAAGAACACAGACTATTTTATTCAACTTCGTGAACAGAGTAAGAAACAGGCAGCTTTAGTGAGGAAAACCACAAGACACATGAGAGAGCTCTTAAAGCTAGCTACCATCTTGCTGAACTCATCGCCAAATCAAAACAGCCACACGCGGTGGCAGAGACATTAATGCTACCTGCCTGCAAAATCATTGTAAATGAGATGCTCAGCCCTGACACTCTTAAAGAAATAGCCCAAGTCCCTCTGTCAAATAATACAATTGCCAGATGTATTGATGACATGTCTGCAGACATTGAAAGGATCATTTTGGAAAAGTTGCACGTCAGTGGAAAATTTGCTTGCACATCAGTGGACATGCACAACTTTTGGCAAATGTGTGCTTTGTAGACGGAGACACCATCAGAGAAAACTTCCTGTTTTAGAAGGAATTGCCAGAAAGAACAACAGGAGAGGAAATTTTTCGAGTTGTATCAAAGTACCTTGAGCAAGGAGGACTTAAGTGGGAAAACTGCATAAGTGTTTGCACTAATGGAGCAGCAGCCATGTTCGGGTGCACCAAAGGATTTGTAAGCAGAGTGAAAGAGCAACATCCAGATGTTATTGGAACGCATTGTTTTCTGCACCGTGAGGGACTCATTCCCAAGATATTACCAGCAGACCTAGCTCCTGTATTGGACGATGTTGTGCGCATTACAAACTTTGTGAAGACAAGACCTGTAAAAAGTCGCATGTTTGCATCATTGTGTGAGGATGGGAGCGGAGCATAAAGTGCTATTGCTGCATACGGAGGTCCAGTGGTTGTCCCGTGGCAAAGTTTTAGCCCGTGTGTATGAGCTGCGGGAAGAACTAAAAGTGTTTTTGACAAATGAGAGGTGTGATGACGCTAAGTTGCTTTCAAGTGATGAGTGGTGTGTAAGAATAGCATGTCTGGCAGATATATTTCAACATTTGAATGACCTGAACATACGGATGCAAGGCCGAAAACGAAAACCTGCCCACAAGTGCAGATAAAATAAATGAGATTTCGTTCAATGGTGCAGCTCTGGCAACAACATGTGGAAAGTGCCAACCTTGACATGTTCCCACACACCCAGAAATGGCAAGGTATCAACATTGCTGCACTATGTGAGACAATAGGCAAGCATTTGAAAACTCTTGAACAGAAGTTGTCATTTTATTTCCCTTCAGTTTCCACTGATGCCTTGACTGGGTTAGGAGCCCATATAGCTCAACCACAGTTGGAAAGGACATGACTGTGCAGGAGGAAATAACTGTACTGAGAGAAAATCGTGGTTTAAAGCTGAGCTTTGCTGATCTACCTTTGGACAGATTTTGGTGGACTGCTGCCAAGGAGTTCCCCATTCTGGCAAGCAGAGCTATTTCAGCCCTGCTCCCATTTTCCACAACCTACCTATGCAAGCTTGGCTTCTCAAGCATGACTGCTATAAAAACTAAAAAAAGAGAGAGACTCAGAGCTGTTGAAGAAGATCTTCATGTGTCTTACTTCAGTTCCTGTGTGTATATGAGCCTTGTGTTCAACTAAACTTTTAAATTGTAAGTAAATTGAAACTAGAAGATCATTATATTTCATTACATATACTTTTTGTGACATTTTTGTTAGGTGGTGCGCCGTGGGATTTTTCTAATGTAAAATATGTGCCGTGGTTCAAAAACGGTTGGGAAACACTGCTCTATGTCACTCGATCAGCTTCGTTTTGTTGTTTATACCACTGTTTAAACCAAGAAATAGTACGTTTTTCTTTGCTTCCACTTGGTATTCACTGAAATTCTTCTATTTTCCAACGTGCTTTTTCCATTGTCTTTTCATAGAACGCTGAGCTTAAGGGCTATTTATGTTGATTTGCATATTCAAAGAGGCGTAATTATGGGAGGAATTGGGGAGTGGCAGCAGGTGTGTGCATGTGCATTACTTTTCATGCTTTTCATTTATGGAGTGGAAGAATGTGGAAATTGGCGAACGCACAGATTTATGCATCTGGATTTTTTTGTGCGTATGCACATTTCCGCTTTTGTCCTTACGCCATGTTTTAGTGTAAATTCTACGCACAGCATTATGCATGAGGCCCCTGGTCTTTAATCCATCAATGTAGAGACATCACGGTGCTTTGATTAGGTGGTGGTGGTGCAGATTGCCACCACAGAAAACCAGAAAAAGAACAGAAGAGAAAGTAGGGGTTAGTACGGATTTTGGAGCCACCATGAATAATAATGATAATTAATTGAATATACAGAGCATCAGGATTAAACTAAAATGAAGGTATGAGAAAGCCATGTTAAAATAATGTGTTTTCAGCAGTGTTTTAAAGTACTCCACTGTATTAGCCTGGTGAATTCCTATTGGCAAGCTATTCCAGATTTTAGGTGCATAACAGCAGAAGACCACCTCACCACTTCTTTTAAGTTTAGCTCTTGGAATTCTAAGCAGGTACTCATTTGAAGATCTAAGGTTACAATTTGGAGTGTAAGGTGTAAGACATTCCGAAATATAAGATGGAGTGAGATTATTTAAGGCTTTGTAAACCATAAGCAGTTTTTTAATGTCAATTCTAAATGACACAGGTAACCAGTGTAGTGACATCATAACTGGAGAGATGTGCTCGGATTTTCTTTTCCTAGTTAAGATTCTAGCAGCTGCATTCTGCACTAGTTGCAATCGATTGATGTCTTTTTTGGATAGTCCTGAGAGGAGTGCATTACAGTAATCTAGCCGACGGAAAACAAAAGCGTGAACTAATTTCTCAGCATCTTGCAATGTTATAAGAGGTCTAACTTTTGTTATATTTCTTAAGTGAAAAAATGCTCTCCTAGTAATCGATTAATATGTGATTTAAAATTTAGGACAGAGTCAATAGTTACCCCTAAATTCTTTACCTCTGTCTTGACTTTTAATCCTAATGCATCAAGTTTATTTCTAATAACCTCATTATATCCATTATTGCCAATCACTAAAATTTCTGTTTTCTCTTTATTTAGTTTGAGAAAATTACTACTCATCCATTCAGAAACACAAGTGAGACATTGTGTCAGTGAATCAAGAGTGTCGGGGTCATCAGGCGCTATTGATAAATACAGTTGTGTGTCATCAGCATAGCTGTGGTAGCTCACATTGTGCCCCGAGATAATCTGACCTAACGGAAGCATGTAAATCGAAAAGAGTAGCGGACCCAGGATAGAGTCTTGTGGAACACCATATAGAATATCATGTGTCTTTGAAGTATAATTACCACAACTAACAAAGAACTTTCTACCTGTCAGGTAGGACTCAAACCAATTTAAGACACTGCCAGAGAGGCCCACCCATTGACTAAGGCGATTTCTAAGAATATTGTGATCAATGGTATTAAATGAGGCACTTAGATCTAAGAGGATGAGAACAAATAAGCAGCCTCTGTCTACATTTACCCACAAATCATTTACTACTTTAACGAGTGCAGTTTCTGTACTGTGATTTGTTCTAAAACCTGACTGAAACTTATCAAGAATAGCATGTTTATTGAGGTGGTCATTTAGCTGCATAATGACTGCCTTCTCTAGGATTTTACTTAAGAAAGGCAGGTTAGAAATTGGTCTAAAATTTTCAAAAGCAGAGGAGTCAAGATTATTTTTCTTGAGCAGGGGTTTAACTACAGCAGTCTTAAGGCAGTCTTAAGGCAGTCTGGGAAGACCCCCATATCTAATGACGAGTTTACTATGTCAAGAATACTATCAATTAGCATGCCTGATACTTCTTTGAAAAAACTTGTTGGTATTGGTTCAAGGACGCAGGTGGAGGGTCTCAGTTGAGAAATTATTTTATATAAATCAGGTAAATCTATCCTGGTGAAAGAATTTAATTTGTTTATAATGGAGTACGGGGGTACTTTATTATTTTCTAATATCATTCATTTTTTGATTAAAAAATACAGCAAAAGCCTCACAAGTTTCACTGGAAGTATTTTGGAGGCATTCCATTGAGTGACCTGGGTTTAGCAGACGATCAATTGTAGAGAATAAGACTCTGAGATTACTAGCTTTGTTATTTATAATTCTAGAGAAATAACACCGCCTCTCAAGATGGACTATGTTGTTCTAATCTGTTATTTTAACCTTCAATATCTCATAGTGGATAATCAGTTTAGTTTTTTTCCATTTACGCTCAGCTCTACGTCATGTTCTCTTTAGATTAGACACTCTTTGGGTCTTCCATGGTATAACAGTGCTAGATGTGCACTGTGCAGTGTTTTCTGGCGTGATTATGCCAGCAGCAGCTCTCACCTTATTATTAAAATTTTCCACCTTAGTATTTACATTATTCTCACTATTGTAGTAAGCACAACAAATGGACTGGTTGCTTAGAATGTTTGTAAATTTTGAAGCTGCTGATGAATCAGAGAAGCGTTTTTTAACAATATGCTTCTTGTGAATATTTTCTGTCATTATTTCTATATTAAATAGTAAAAGAAAATGGTCTGATAGACCAATATCAATGATCTGCTTCACATCAACTTTTAGTCCTTTAGTAATTACTAAGTCTAATGTATGACCTGCTATGTGTGTAGGCTGACTAACGTGCTGGCTCAAATCAAAAGAGTCCAGGAGGTTCATGAATTCTTTTACTTTCGGGTCACACTGATTATTGATATAAGAAGTCACCGACTATTAGGAACGTGCCATAGTTCGTAATTATAATTGACACCAAGTCTGAGAATTCCTCAAAGAAAGACGCATTGTATTTAGGAGGTCTATACACGGACAATACTAGAAACTGAGAAACTCCATGAATAACAACGGCAAGATACTCAAAGGACTTGAATTTATCAAAACTGACATCTTTACACTTTAACCGGCTTGAGTAAATGTTTGCTAAGCCGCCACCTTTCTTACCTTGGTGATCCACATGAGCAAAGCTGTAATTCAAAGGCGCAGATTTGATTAAAACAGCCGCTCCATCAGAGCTATGCCACGTTTCACTTCATTCAATTTTCCTATCACTAATAAGATCGTTGATGGAAAACGTCTTGTTGGTTAATGCTCTAACATTTAATAAAGCCATATTTAATGTTTCGGAAGAGCAGAACTAAATTGTATGTGCGTAATGGGTATTCGAGATAGAAATTAAGTTATTTTTATTAGCGCCGCTCTGTGCATATTTTTTATTTAATCTATGGTCTGTTTTTATAGTTTTAAATCATTGTTCATCTAGAGGTGTAATTGTAATTAAATTATTTGTATTTATGCCGCACTGCCTAGATTTTTTACATGTATTGATGTTAGTTATTAGAGTATTAATGCAGTACACTTTTGAGGAAGATACTAGGATAAGTTTGATAAAACCTCTTCAAGTCAGTAATCCGACAGGAGGAAGCTTGTCCATTTTGTCTTTTATTTACTCCTCAGCAAATGCTGAAAAGGGAACTTTCATCATCACAATAGTCTGTTACAGAATGATCAGAAAAATAAGGACTTAGGTCTATTTGATAAACAACTGAATTTACGTAGCAGTGCTTATTAATGCATACATCTACTCTTATCAGTTTGTTGACTTACATCCAAATAACTTATCTAAATAAAAGTCTGCTCTACTACACTCTGGTTCTTCCCATATTATATTCAGCTATTGCCCTAGAAATCTCTGTGTATGTGATAACTGCCCAGTCTTGTTGTTTATAAGACATCTGTTGATCTCTTAATCATCTCCTAGTACATTTTGTGTATTACATCAACCATTCTCCTAGTACATTCTTGCCTTTCAGTTACTTAACCATTCTAGTAGTTCTTTTCATGACATGCTTTTATATTTCTCTGTGCACAGCAAGCCAAAATACTTACCTATTGTTACCCCTACATTATTCTCTCACATAATTTCCACCTGTTTAAGTGTGTTGTCATTTTGTTTCATCATCCAGATGCTGCATAAGAAATGAAATTATTTGCTGTCTGTGAACTTCAGGACAATATGATAGCATTTAATGATGGCTCTATTGTTTGAATGTTCCTAGGCAGATGTTATGGGCTGAAATGGACACATGTTTTGGAGCCACTAGACGCTCTTTAGAGGGATTTAAGAGCCTCAAGAAAAAAAAAACATCAGCAAGCTTGCAGATCACTGGCTGGGAGGTTCGTTGACTGGGTGAGGTGGCCACCATGAGTAGTTGGTCTACTTGAGCAGTTGGAGTAGCTGATAAAAATCAGGGTCACTTTCAGCAGAGCTCTCTAATAATAAACCCACTGAGAGGTTCATATGTCGTGGATGCTATCCGTTTCTATCTACTATCTTAATCTGTAGATTATATGTAATATAATTGTTTTGTCTTGGTAGAATAATATATTACTCTACTTTCCCTTTTTGTGTTATTAATATGTAGGCTTTGTCAGAATACCTTAAATCTCCCAGACTTACCACTGTTTATAAGTCATATAACATCTCCCCACCTTCCCTTCTACATTTATAACCTCAAGCAATTAGGTGTAGTAAAAGACAAGCAGTAGTTAAGTTACAATTTAAATAATGTATTATTGATAATATTCATAAATAATAACAATATGCAAAGGACATTTGAATATGGGCAACCATACAAACTGATAAATGCTGATGTGTAGTTTCAGGTGGCACACAGACTTGTTAGTTACTTAAAATGTCTCTAGTTAAGTCCTCATTTGTGGTCAGCTTTCTTCAGAAAAGGCCGCATGGCTGTCTAGATATGGCTGCCGATTTGTGCTTTCCATTGTGTTGTCCTTTTCAGTTCATGATGTGTGAGATTCTCATTCATCAGATGTTTGTAAAAGAGAGAGAGAGAGAGAGAGGGGTAAAGTAAGCAAATTTATAGATTTCCAGTCCAACCCCTACAGCCAATAGGGTGTCATGGTACTTAAAGGCTTCTGATACAAGCCAAATCCAAATAGCCTTACTTCAGACCAATGAGGCACAGAATACCTTCACACCTGCCCTCCAAACCATGTGTTAAGGTGAAGTTTGCCAGTTAGGCAGTCTGGCTTTCCTGTGGGGGTTGACTGAGAGAATCCTGCAGAGAATCACTTGCCAAAGTTGTTTGAGGCATCTTCCCTTTGAACCCTGTCGTAAAATTCACTATCCTGAGTTAGTCCTAGGGGGTAAACATGAATGCTTCTCACTAATGAAATACTAATATTACATTGCTTTGCCTAAGTTACAAATAAAGACATACAAAATATTTATCAACTTATATGCAAAATTTCACACCACAGCAGTAATTTATGATATTAATAGGAATTGTAGTAATTTAGGTTAGCAGGTATTTTGGGGGGTTTGTTGAGAGTGTATTATCTGTATTTTATGCTATATGTTTCATAATACATCATAACAACTCGGATTTTGAAAATAACTAATTGGGTTTTTGTTAAAGGACAGGAAGGGTTTTGACAAAATATGATGAATATGTTCACCTGTTTTCTGGACGTTTACTAAACCTAGTTAGTTTGGTGAGGTGTAAAAGGTCGCCCTTCATAGCTTTAGAGCATATTTTTTTATAGAAAGGAGTGTTGCAGTTTTATACCTGCCACAGATGAGCTTTATCATAGCAAGAGAAGCAGCACCCAGGAGCTGTCTGTTTGTGGTGGCAACAGAACTCAGCAGCTCTTTATTGTGTACCTTCCTGGTGAAACAGTGACATGAAAACTTTATTGCAGAAGTTTTATATTTTCAATTCCTCTTCCAGCTCTACAGTTCTGTATGATACTGGCCATTTCTATTACAGGGATAGCAAATGGAAAAAACAAAGCTCAAAGAAATAGTTGGCCAACACCCCTCTTTAGTGAAGCAAAGTCAAGAAAACGATAAAGCTGCAGCTTTAATTCATCTTGATGACAAAATGAATGACAATTTGTGGCAGACATCGACATTGTGAACATCTTCCTACCAGATGTTCTTTGTTACCAGAAACTCAACAAGATCAACAAATTATTTCTATATTTTGTTGCTGTGGTTTTGAGGCCCTCACCACTTCCTGTGAAGGTTGTTTCGTGATCTGCAGCAGCTTTAAATCAGATTATGCTGGTTGAAGTGACTGCTTTTTTATGTTATGCAATACCTCTGAAAACTACTAACAGCTCTTAGATAAAAACATAACACCACAAGTGTGTGCTTTCACAGATATCTCAGGTTTGAAAGCATGTTATACAATCCAATGTGGAAGTAAATCGACCAACTTCCTATGATTCATCTCTTTGGCTTCTCTTTACATAAATATGTCTATGAAACATAGCGTAAATAGGCATACAAAGCACATCTGGCCTCATTAAATTAAAACTGGACTGAACAGGGATAGCTCTATGGTGCAATAGGAGATCTGCATCTCAGCTCCAGAGACCTGAGTTTGAACCCTGGTGTAGCCCTGTCTGAGAAGTTTGCTTTTTTATCCAATTCTGTGTTGCCTTTCTCTGGTTGCTTTGGTTTCCTCCCATATCCCAAGGATGTACAAGTTAATTTGTCTGACAACTCTAAAGTGGCCTGCTCGGGGTGTGTGTGCCCAATTTTGCACTTATACCAACCAGCACTTTCACATTTGTTGGCAGCGGTGGGATGAACCAAGACAATGAGGACTGAAAAGACAGAGAAACAGCAAGTGAGTAAGATGCCTGACTTGTAAAGAACCCACAAACTCAACCCAGAGGAGAAGTTTTTAAGACCCATACATTTTAATGGAATATTTATTGCTTGATTGTTTTATTGTCTTTTAAAGTTCTTATTCTTTTAATGTCCCTTTTCACAAGGGGGGCTTGGATTTTGTTTTATGCAAGGGTTGGTTTTAGTGCTTTCATTTGTTTTAGTGCAATGTCAGGGCTAAGCTGCGGACCTGTGCTATCAGATTCAATGGGTTGGTTGTGGTGAAGAGCCTTTCCACGCAATGGGAGGCTTAAGAGGGGAGGTATATGGAATAATGGGACCGCAGCTTAACAATTAGGAGCCCTTTTTAAATAAATAAATGGCCAAAAACCAATGTTATTGGCCACTCGCAGGTGTTCTTTATGTTCTCAGTACTAATAAATGCTCAGTGTAATGCAGCATATAAACACACAAAATCAAAAATTCTGAGCAAATGAAAAAGGTGAATTGCACAATATATACAGTATAAGCTATGAAGAAATGAAGTTTCACAAATCTGTCACTGTTCTTTTTTTTTTTGCTTTTTTCTCTTTTTTAATATGGTAGACAGAAAGAGAAAGAGTGAGGATGGTGTGTTTGAGTGAGTTAAAGTAATTAGAAACTTTAGCTGTTTCTTGTCATTAGACATATATTTAAGTCCATAATATGGTGAGACAATTCTGCTTTTAATCTTTGATATAGAGTTGTGATTTCTATCAGCTTTAAATTTAACTTTTAATGACTATTCTTTTTCTATTTTTTTTCACATGGTTTTACCTCCTTTGCATCAGCTGAGGTTAGTGCCACCTCCAATGCTCTCTCAGACCGCAAAATATGTTGGAGAAGAAATGTTGGCAGAGACAGACTTTATGCCTTGGGTACTTGAAATGTCTTTTTCAGAAACTGATAACGTCATCTCCATTCTCATTTCCACTCACACTGACTCAATAATCGGCACATAATAGAGGAGGGAAAGGAACAGGATGAGTTGATACAGCTGTGGACACGGTCCTCGTGTTAGCATCTGGTGTGTGTCACAATCAGGCTTTTTACTTTTCATTTTTTAACAATTCTCGACACTGATTGAAATATTTGATGTAGCAACATCTCCTGATTCCAGTTGCACTAAAAGCTACTGCCAAATTGTGTAGTCAGTGCAGAGTAAAGGTGAGCAATTGTATGTAACAATCAAGATTCAATAATTCTCAAGTTGAGTCCTGCAATTCAGAAAGCGGCCCTGTCCACTCTGTCACATTTTCTTTTAAAAATGCAGAGAACTGTCTTCAGTTTTGCCTTTTGTCCACACTAGCCCAGCATTTTTATCTCCTGAAAACAAAGACACTTAAAAACACTCTTCAGAGCTGGATGCTTCCATGAGCAAAGTGTCAGTGTTTTAATGTGGATGGGTTAAAATAGAGTTTTCCGAAAATTATACTCTAATTGCACTTGGATTGATCTGTGTTTATTTCATGACCCTTCTCTGATTAGATTCTGCTCATTACAACGTCCCACTTCCTGGTGCTTCACAGAAAAAAAAAATATTCCAATATAGTGGGCACAGAAGAATTGCTTTCCATGGTGCTTATTAAGCTGCTTGGTCTGCATGCATCTAAATCATTTTTACTGTAGATGACAAATAATTACATAAACTTAATCTGGTTAGTAACAAAGAGCTCATTCTGCAGCAAAGTCAATAACAAGGCCCATAACAAACTAGATGGGTGTAGAATGGTCTTCACTGTTTTTAATGGCTCCTTATTAGCAATAAGATGCGAATGACAAAGGAGCCAGCAGTTCTCCATCGTAACTTGTTTCCATTTGAACCTCTGTGAATTCATTGTGTACTGCTTGGATTAATAAAACAGTTAAGAAAAAAATGTGACAGACTGAAAATTATCCATTTTAGGTTTCATATCATTTGGATGATATCCTGGAGAGGAAAAAAATGTACAACATTGCAGACTAACAAGCCATAAAATTAAAGAAGGTCTGAGATTGGAAAAGATGGGTTTCTAATTAAGCCTTTGGGTTGGACAAAAACCTGCAGCCACTGTGGCCCCCCAAGAACTGATGCTACACACCCCTGCTTTAAGGATTTTCAGCCCAAGGTGCACATGTCCAATGTAGGTGACGATCTATGTCATATGCGTTTTTGTGGGTTTCATTATGGACAGGGATACTTTTGGAAACAATGGAAAAACTCCAGTGTAGACGGAGATCACTTTTATTTAAAAACTCTGGACAGGAAGGTGGTGAGAGTGAAAGAGTACTTCATTGTACTTCAGTTGGGCAACCAATACAAATATCTCCTATCAGATCCAGCATCTCCACCTTTCCTCAACACTCCCTAATCTGAAATTCAGTACTTACAACATTGTAGGCTAACTTCTTTTTATGTAGAGCACATCTTTTCCATTTTACCTATCACTATTGCTCCTCCACCTATGAGTTGAATTGAAAGTGTTATGCAGGTTTAGGTACCTGGAGGTTTAGGTACCTGGATAGATAGATAGATAGATAGATAGATAGATAGATAGATAGATAGATAGATAGATAGATAGATAGATAGATAGATAGATAGATAGATAGATAGATAGATAGATAGATAGATAGATAGATAGATAGATAGATAGATAGATAGATAGGAAATTGGAGGTGTGATAATGAATGTTGTTAATGCATATGCACTGCATGTTGGGTGTGCAAAGGATGAGAAAGAAGATTTTGGAGTGAGTTGGATGAAGTGATGAACAGTGTACCCAAGGGACAGAAAGTGGTGATTGGAGCGGATTTCAATGGGCATGTTGGTGAAGGGAACAGAGGAGACAAGGAGGTGATGGGTAGGTATGGTGTCAAGGAGAGGAATGAAGAAGGTCAGAGGATAGTGGATTTTGCCAGAAGGATGGACATGGCTGTGGTGAATACATATTTTAAGAAGAGGGAGGAACATAGGGTTATGTATAAGAGTGGAGGAAGATGCACACAGTTAGATTACATCCTATGCAGAAGAGTTGATCTGAAGGAAATTGAAGACTGCAAAGTGGTGGCAGGGGAAAGTGTAGTTAAGCAGCATAGGATGGTGGTCAAGAAGAGGAAGAGAGTGAGGGCAGAGCCAAGGATCAAATGGTGGAAGTTGAAAAAGGAAGACAGCAAGGTTGAGTTTAGGGAGGAGGTGAGACAGGCACTGGGTGGCTTTGAAAAGTTACCAGACAGTTGAGAAACTACAGCAGATGTAGTAAGGGTGACAGCTAGAAGGGTGCTTGGTGTGACATCTGGACAGAGGAAGGAGGAAAAGGAAACCTGGTGGTGAAATGAGGAAATACAGGAGAGCTACAGAGGAAGAGGATGGCAAAGAAGAAGTGGGATAGACAGAGAGATGCAGAGAGTAGACAAGAGTACAAGGAGATAAGGCACAAGGTGAAGAGAGAGGTGGCAAAGGCTAAAGAAAAGGCGTATGATGAGTTATATGAGAGGATGGACACTAAGGAGGGAGAAAAGGACCTGTACCGATTGGCTAGACTGAAAGAACGAGCTGGGAAAGATGTGCAGCAGGTTAGGGTGATAAAAGATAAAGATGGAAATGTACTCACAAGCGAGAAGAGTGTGTTGAGCAGATGGAAAGAGTACTTTGAGAGGCTGATGAATGAAGAGAATGAGAGAGAGAAGAGGTTGGATGATGTGGAGATAGTGAATCAGGAAGTGCAAGGAGGAAGTAAGGACAGCTATGAAGAGGATAAAGAATGGAAAGGCCGTTGGTCCAGATGACATACCTATGGAAGCATGGAGGTGTTTAGGAGAGATGGCAGTGGAGTTTTTAACCAGATTGTTTAATAGAATCTTGGAAAGTGAGAGGATGTCTGAGGAGTGGAGAAGAAGTGTACTGGTGCCAATATTTAAGAATAAAGGGGATGTGCAGGACTGTAATAACTACAGTGGAATAAAATTGATGAGCCACAGCATGAATTTATGGGAAAGAGTAGTGGAAGCTAGGTTAAGAAGTGAGGTGATGATTAGTGAGCAGCAATATGGTTTCATGCCAAGAAAGAGCACCACAGAGGCGATGTTTGCTCTGAGGATGTTGATGGAGAAATTAGAGAAGGCCAGAAGGAGTTGCATTGCATCTTTGTGGACCTGGAGAAAGCATATGACAGGGTGCCTAGAGAGGAGCAGTGGTATTGTATGAGGAAGTTGGGAGTGGCAGAGAAGTACGTAAGATTTGTACAGGATATGTGCAAGGGAAGTGTGACAGTGGTGAAGTCTGCAGTAGGAGTGACAGTTGCATTCAAGTTGGAGATGGGATTACATCAGGGATCGGCTCTGAGCCCTTTCTTATTTGCGATGGTGATGGACAGGTTGACAGACGAGATCAGACAGGAGTCCCCATGGATTATGATGTTTGCTGATGACTTTGTGAGCTGTAGCGATAGTAGGGAGCATGTTGAGCAGACCCAAGAGAGGTGGAGATATGCTCTAAAGAGGAGAGGAATGAAGGTCAGTAGGAACAAGACAGAATACATGTGTGTAAATGAGAGGGAGGTCAGTGGAATGGTGAGGATGCAAGGAGTAGAGTTGGCAAAAGTGGATGAGTTTAAATACTTGGGATCAACAGTACAGAGAAATGGGGATTGTGGAAGAGAGGTGAAAAAGAGAGTGCAGGCAGGGTGGAATGGGTAGAGAAGAGTAATTTGTGACAGACGGGTATCAGCAAGAGTGAAAGGGAAGGTCTACAGGACGGTAGTGAGACCAGCTATGTTATAGGGGTTGGAGACGGTGGCACTGATCAGAAAGCAGGAGACAGAGCTGGAGGTAGCAGAGTTAAAGATGCTAAGATTTGCACTGAGTGTGACGAGGATGGACAGGATTAGAAATGAGTACATTACAGGGTCAGCTCAAGTAGGACGGTTGGGAGACAAAGTCAGAGAGGTGAGATTGTGCTGGTTTGGACATGTACAGAGGAGAGATGCTGGGTATATTGGGAGAAGGATGCTAAGGATATAGCTGCCGGGGAAGAGGAAAAGAGGAAGGCCTAAGCGAAGGTTTATGGATGTGGTGAGAGAGGACATGCAGGTGATGGGTGTAACAGAGCAAGATGCAGAGGACAGAAAGATATGGAAGAAGATGATCCGCTGTGGTGACCCCTAACGGGAGCAGCCGAAAGAAGAAGATGCAGGTTTAGGTACCTGTCTTTGTAGCTGGTCTAAGAATGGGAGTGTTGATGCAAATTATGGGGTGTTGCAGTCAGCTGAGTTCTCCACTTCTCATACCAATTCTCATAGAAAGTACTGATAGCAAAGAAATTAAGAAATTTGTAATGGACACCTACAACCACACAGAGGCAATACTGCTTCTCAGCTATAAGCCAAAAGTCTTTAAACCCTAACTCAGCACCTAGAAAATGCACAACTAGCCAGTCCTTTCCAGTGAAAAAGTAAATCTGAAGGACAGCAGTGGACAGCTATTGCTTGGATGGGTTATTTTCGACAGGTCACTTTGCTCTCATGGCTCCACATTCAAGCTGTTATTTCTGACTGGAAAGAGGTGGCTGGGCTGGCTGGCTTGTAAATGTCTGCTTTGACAGGAGCCATGCTCTGCTCTGGTGCTTCTCACCTCAGGAAGTGGTGGCTATGGTTACTAGCCTGTCATTAAGAGGTGGACAATAAATAAGTTTATAATGTCTTCCTAAAAGCTTGTTTTATATTAGGACAGGCAGCACTGGAACATTTTTAGGTGAAGACCAGAGGCTGTTAGTTAGACAAACAAACTTTATGCATTGTTGTTACTTAGATAGGACGCAGTAATGGATAAACCCTAACCAAGCACTGATTCATTGTGATCTTAGGATGAAGTATTGTTAGGTGGGTGCAGAGGGCAGAGCTAACTGGCAGGAGGAATACAGCCTACCTTAGACAAACACAGACATGAGCAGAACAGGTTATGGCTTTGAAGGGAGAAGCACACAGAATTTTTGGTTTATAAGGAGACAGAGGACAGGAGGGTGTTTCAAAATTTTCATTTTTTCATTTTACTTCATTTGTGTCTTGATAAGAGCCGGTCAGGCGTGGTAGGCCCAAACGTGTTGTGAGGGCCTGCTGGGAATGTCTGGCAGAGCCCCCTGTCAGAAGTAGCTTCAACTTCACACCTCCGGCAAAACTTTGACCACGTCCCGAGGGAGGTGGAGGACATTGAGTCCGAATGGGCCATGTTCCGTGCCTCTATTGTTGAGGCGGCTGACCGGAGCTGTGGCCGTAAAGTGGTCGGTGCCTGTCGTGGCGGCAATCCCCGAACCCGTTGGTGGACACCGGCGGTGAGGGATGCCGTCAAGCTGAAGAAGGAGTCCTACCGGTCCCTTTTGTCCTGTGGGACTCTGGAGGCAGCTGATAGGTACCGGCAGGCCAAGCGGAATGCGGCTTCGGTGGTTACTGAGGCAAAAACTCGGGCATGGGAGGAGTTTGGGGAGGCCATGGAGAACGACTTTCGGATGGCTTCGAGGAGATTCTGGTCCACCGTCCGGCGTCTCAGGAGGGGGAAGCAGTGCAGTGTCATATATGGTGGAGATGGTGTGCTGCTGACCTCGACTCGGGACGTTGTGGGTCGGTGGGGGGAGTACTTCAAAGACCTCCTCAATCCCAATAACATGCCTTCCAATGAGGAAGCAGAGCCTGGGGACTCGGAGGTGGGCTCCCCCATCTCTGGGACTGAGGTCACCGAGGTGGTCAAAAAACTCCTTGGTGGCAGGGCCCCAGGGGTGGATGAGATACGCCCGGAGTTCCTCAAGGCTCTGGATGTTGTAGGGCTGTCTTGGTTGACACGTCTCTACAACATCGCATGGACATCAGGGACAGTGCCTCTGGATTGGCAGACCGGGGTGGTGGTCCCCCTCTTTAAGAAGGGGGACCGGAGGGTGTGTTCCAACTACAGAGGGATCACACTCCTCAGCCTCCCTGGAAAAGTCTATTCGGGGGTTCTGGAGAGGAGGGTCCGTCGGATAGTCGAACCTCGGATTCAGGAGGAACAGTGTGGTTTTCGTCCTGGTCGCGGAACAGTGGACCAGCTCTACACCCTTAGCAGAGTCCTGGAGGGTGCATGGGAGTTTGCCCAACCAGTCTACATGTGTTTTGTGGACTTGGAAAAGGCGTTCGACCGTGTTCCTTGGGGAATCCTGTGGGGGGTACTCCGAGAGTAAGGAGTACCGGACCCCCTGACAAGGGCGGTTCGGTCCCTGTACAACCGGTGTCAGAGCTTGGTCCGCATTGCCGGCAGTAAGTCGAACCCGTTTCCAGTGAGAGTTGGACTCCGCCAGGGCTGCCCTTTGTCACCGATTCTGTTCATAACTTTTATGGACAGAATTTCTAGGCGCAGCCAGGGTGTTGAGGGGGTCCGGTTTGGTGGACTCAGGATTGGGTCACTGCTTTTTGCAGATGATGTTGTCCTGTTTGCTTCATCAGGCCGTGATCTTCAGCTCTCTCTGGATCGGTTCGCAGCTGAGTGTGAAGCGGCTGGGATGGGAATCAGCACCTCCAAATCCGAGACCATGGTCCTCGGCCGGAAAAGGGTGGAGTGCCCTCTCAGGGTTGGGAGCGAGATCCTGCCTCAAGTGGAGGAGTTCAAGTATCTTGGGGTCTTGTTCACGAGTGAGGGAAGAATGGAGTGTGAGATCGACAGGCGGATCGGTGCGGCGTCCGCAGTGATGCGGGCTCTGCATCGGTCTGTCGTGGTGAAAAAGGAGCTGAGCCATAAGGCAAAGCTCTCAATTTACCGGTCGATCTATTTTCCTACCCTCACCTATGGTCATGAGCTATGGGTAGTGACCGAAAGAACGAGATCGCGAATACAAGCGGCTGAAATGAGTTTCCTCCGCAGGGTGTCTGGGCTCTCCCTTAAAGATAGGGTGAGAAGCTCAGTCATCCGGGAGGGGCTCAGAGTAGAGCCGCTGCTCCTCCGCATCGAGAGGAGTCAGATGAGGTGGCTCGGGCATCTGATTAGGATGCCTCCTGGACGCCTCCCTGGTGAGGTGTTCCGGGCACGTCCAACCGGGAGGAGGCCCCGGGGAAGACCCAGGAGACGCTGGAGGGATTATGTCTCCCGGCTGGCCTGGGAACACCTGGGGATTCTCCCGGAAGAGCTAGAAGAAGTGGCCGGGGAGAGGGAAGTCTGGGCATCTCTGCTCAAGGTGCTACCCCTGCGACCTGACCTCGGATAAGCGGAAGAGAATGGATGGATGGATGGATGGATGGATAAGAGCCACTATTTAATTTTGTATTCCTTTGCTTTTAAGGCAACATAATGTTTTGGATTTCAGGCGGTGCTTTTGTTTGGTGCAGTCTAAATGGCCATTAATGCATTTTTGTTTTAAACCACTTAATCATTTTAGAGGAAACAGAAAGCAGAGTCTACTTTGGAGGTCTGGGTACAATGCAGAAGTTAGACCTGAATGGGATGCCAGTCTGTCGGTGGGCACGCTCAGTCATATAAGGCTGGAACAAGGCACCTGATGTCTAAATAGAAACCTGAGGTCAGCTTGCAGTATTTGCACAGTCAGTACAGCTTTGCTAAATAGTAAACTGGGCTTAGAAGAAATATTTTTAGCACCTTTTAAGATAAACAGCTGACAGTTAAGGAATTAATTTGAAATTGGAAGTCACATTTTAATTGATTAGTGATCACTTAAAAAAATGCAGCAAGTATCTCTCAAAAGAACTCTGGCAACATTTTCAAGTACTGAGACACATGGAGCACACTGGCATAAAAGAAAATGACATGAAGTGTACACATGTGTTTGGAGATAATAAAGAGAAGGCTTCCGCCTTGTTACTGTGACTACTTCTCCAAGAATGCACAGCGACTTTGAAATACTGTATGTGTAAGAAAGTAAAGCCTTTATCAATAAACATTCTCAGGATTTGTGACTGTTTGAAAAATGAAGCAAGAATTATGAAGACCAAAAGGAGTCTTTTTAAGGTCTTGTTACATAATTATGAATGAGCAATAGGTGCATTTTTGAAGTAACTAAACTAAAGTTTTACCAAATTGCTTCTGAAAGCATAAGCACCATAAACATTAAAGGAGATAAAGTGCAATGTCTTTCAGGTGCATTCATCCCTTTCTCTGTTTATTTAAGTATTTCCTGATCCCAGTTTTTCCATTAAAGGGTCACCAAGAGTCTGAGGCTATCCCAGCCTGGCAGAACTGGTAATAGCCTTGGCAAAGGGAGGAACAGGATAGGGCAGCACTCCGACGCGGGGCAGGCTGGGCCAGTTCACAATAGAGAATCAAACTGTTATCCATGTCTTTGGGATGTGGGAAGAAATACTTCATCCAGAGAAAACAGACATGAGAAAAACACTCATATTGGCCAGTGTCAAAGCTGGAAAGTCACATGTCACCAGCTGAGTAGTTCAGGACCGACCACAACCGAGAGAGATCAACATCTACAAAAACAGGTCGATGTTATTCCACACACAATCAGTATAAAAAGAACTCACTGTTCTGGGTTCAAAAATATTTACAGTGAAAAATTTGTTCAAATAAAAGTGAACATCAAAAATATAACTACTCCATCGGAAAAAATGAAAAGATAACAAAATGAAAAATCAAAGGCTTTTACCCAAATATCAGCTCAATCAATGGATTTTTTATCAGCATTTTAAAACAAAACAAAATTTAACTCCAAAAAATTAAAGTCAGGAGCCTAACCAGGCTAACGGGGGCCTCAACCTATTTCAATTACGCAGCCCGTTGCTTAGCCCACTTGCTCGCTCTCATGCTGTGTTCCATATGAAGTGGGAAGTCAGAATTTCTTAGTTCCAAGTTAGAATTTTCTGCTGGAATGTCCCCACAAGTCGGATTTCCTACTCAGAAAGTTGGGAGCGTGTCACCAAACCCGACTTCAAAATCCAAGATGGCTGCCATGTGCATATCCAGTAAGTGAAAGCTGTAGTGTTATACTGTATTAATACTCTGACTATTTGTGTCTCATTAAATCAGTCGTACATACAGTACTGTCCAACTTCTATCTGTGGACATGTTGCTACGGTGTTTGGTAGCACAACAAAGGTTCTCCTGAAAGCTTCCCTACTGAATTTCTGAATGTTTTACTGGAACATGGTCAACTTGGGTGCGACATAAAATTCCCAGCTCAAAATGCAACTTCCCAGGGAAATGGAACGCAGCATTGCTCAAACTCCTCTATAGATCGGTTCTCTATGGCCAACATCACCCTTATAAAGAGAATGCCATTCCCCAAACTTGCCTGCACTCTAGATTCGAGCTACCATTCCCTCTATAAAACGGAATTGGACACATGTAGCAAAACTCTAAAGAGAACCAAACATAACTCAAATAATAATCAAACACAAACAAACATTATCCCTGGAATAAATAAAAATAAATACTAACAAAAAATGACTCCTTAACACTAATTAAACTCAATTAAACTAATTAAGGTCAACAATCAAAGTAAATAAGCAAACTAAAGTGCCCCCATGACTATTGTTCTGAGCTCCTGTCTGTCTGTGGTTGGGCAAAGCATCAGCACCATGTTTAAATCACCAGTACACACGCAAAGCCCACGTGTGAAACCGATGGTAGAAAGATAGAAACTCATGAGTAATACTTAGCGGAAGGTCTAAAACCTGGCAAACATATTCCTCACTGCAAAAATGAAATTTCTATTTTAAAAGAGGTTAGCTTCATATATACTGCAGTCATCTCGTAATGTGCTGGTGACCTGGTGAGGCTATAGCATCACAGCAGAGCTGAGACCCTGGAGATATGCAACAGTGATACTATCCATTGTTCCACCATTCACTACCGCAGTGTTTCCCAACATTTTTTGAGCCACGGCACATATTTTACATTAGAAAAATCCCACAGCGCACCACCTAACAAAAATGTCACAAAAAGTATATTATAGTATAGTTTCAATTTACTCACAATTTAAAAGTTTAGTTGAACACAAGGCTCATATACACACAGGAACTGAAGTAAGACACATGAAGATCTTCTTCAACAGCTCTGAGTCTCTCTCTTTTTTTAGTTTTTATAGCAGTCATGCTTGAAAAGCCAAGCTTGCATAGGTAGGTTGTGGAAAATGGGAGCAGGACTGAAATAGCTCTGCTTGCCACAATGGGGAACTCCTTGGCAGCAGTCCACCAAAATCTGTCCAAAGGTAGATCAGCAAAGCTCAGCTTTAAACCACGATTTTCTCTCAGTACAGTTATTTCCTCCTGCTCCTGCACAGTCATGTCCTTTCCAACTGTGGTTGAGCTATATGAGTTCTTAACCCAGTCAAGGCAATCAGTGGAAACTGAAGGGAAATAAAATGACAACTTCTGTTCAAGAGTTTTCAAATGCTTGCCTATTGTCTCACACAGTGCAGCAATGTTGATACCTTGCCATTTCTGGGTGTATGGGAACATGTCAAGGTTGGCACTTTCCACATGTTGTTGCCAGAGTTGCTCTGTTGAACGAAATCCATTTATTTTATCTGCACTTGTGAGCAGGTTTTCGTTTTCGGCCTTGTATCCGTGTGTTCAGATCATTTAAATGTTGAAATATATCTGCCAGACATGCTAGTCTTGCACACCACTCATCACTTGAAAGCAACTTAGCATCATCACACCTCTCATTTGTCAAAAACACTTTTAGTTCTTCCCGCAGCTCATACACACGGGCTAAAACTTTGCCACGGGACAACCACCAGACCTCCATATGCAGCAGTAGCACTTTATGCTCCTCTCCCATCCTCACACAATGATGCAAACATGCAACTTTTTACAGGTCTTGTCTTCACAAAGTTTATAATGCGCACAACATCATCCAATACAGGAGCAAGGTCTGCTGGTAATGTCTTGGGAACGAGTGCCTCACGGTGCAGAAAACAATGCGTCCCAATAACATCTGGATGTTGCTCTGTCACTCTGCTTACAAATCCTTTGGTGCACCTGAACATGGCTGCTGCTCCATCACTGCAAACACTTTATGCAGTTTTCCCACTTAAGTCCTCCTTGCTCAAGGTACTTTGATACAACTTGAAAAATTTCCTCTCCTGTTGTTCTTTCTGCCAATTTCTTGCAAAACAGGAAGTTTTCTCTGATGGTGTCTCCGTCTACAAAGCGCACATTTGCCAAAAGTTGTTCATGTCCACTAATTTGCAATGCAAATTTTCCACTGACGTGCAACTTTTCCAAAGTGATCCTTTCAATGTCTGCAGACATGTCATCAATACGTCTGGCAATTGTATTATTTGACAGAGGGACTTGGGCTATTTCTTTAAGAGTGTCAGGGCTGAGCACCTCATTTACAATGATTTTGCAGGCAGGTAGTATTAATGTCTCTGCCACTCTGTGGCTGTTTTGATTTGGCGATGAGTTCAGCAAGATGGTAGCTAGCTTTAAGAGCTCTCTCATGTGTTTCTGTGGTTTTCCTCACTAAAGCTGCCTGTTTCTTAGTCTGTTCATGAAGTTGAATAAAATAGTCTGTGTTCTTGTTTTGAAGTGACGGGTGTTTTGTTTGGAGATGGCGTTTAAGTTTGCTAGGAACCATGGCACTATTGGACAGCTTTT
Organism: Erpetoichthys calabaricus; assembly: GCF_900747795.2. Taxonomy (NCBI): domain Eukaryota; kingdom Metazoa; phylum Chordata; class Cladistia; order Polypteriformes; family Polypteridae; genus Erpetoichthys; species Erpetoichthys calabaricus. The sequence goes on along the minus strand of NC_041398.2, from coordinate 144,283,763 downwards.
CCCCACATACCAAGCATAATGGAATTGGCTTGGTTGGTTCCCCGATAAATTCAAATCCAAAGGAAAGATAACTTTCATTGTATTGTCTTGAGCTCACTGTTTTTGCTTTCTTCTGACCTCTACTCATACTAAGGCCTTCATCTGGGTCACAATTTTCTCCAGGACCCAGTTCGAATTGTGTACTTTTTCTTTTCAGATATTTATCCATCGCTATCACTGCTGTCACAGCCGATGTATCACTAATTCTACTGTTTGAATGGTAACAGGTAGATACACGAATTAGCCATCTGCTGCCACCTAGTGGAAGAGTATTTAATTGTTTTGCCTGTCACTGTCGCATAGAAGAACAAAGACAAATTATTTGCAGTAAATAAATAATAATTTTCAGACCAATGAAGTGAAATTGGATAATTTTCCATGGTACACTTGATGATCTCTCACGGCACACTAATGTGCCACGGCACAGTGTTGGGAATCACTGCACTACTGTAACACGTTCAATATGCCTATTTAACGCTATTGGAGTGTAAGCGAAAATATGGATTGGCTGGAATCCTGGGCAGGATGGTTGGAAGTTTACAATGGATGGTCCTAATGGACTGATGGGCATCCTACCTGGGACTGATGTTTTTTTACCCAGCAGGAACTCCATTATAATGGATGAAACTAGTGGAAGAATAGGCAATATGCGCAGGCTGGGAGGTTATAATGATGAATGGATGTAAGGAGATTACTTCCTGGGGTCATATATGGATTACCCCGCTACTGTCTCTCACTTATGCACTCCCATACCCACAGCATTGGAGTTGCAGTTCGTTTGGACGGCCCTGCTGGGTTTCATGGGAGCCGCCAGGGGTACCTATAGGGAGGAAAATTCCTTTTTTTAGCAATGTTCTGCCTGACCCAGAAGTACTCAAGGGGGGTGAGGATGGTGCGCCAGAAGTACACAGATGTCCAGGATCAAAGAGGCTGCTCCACCTTGCCAGAAGAGAAAGGGCCGGGTATGGAGAATGGAGAGGAGACATGGAGTGGACAATGACTGATTGTACTAGTTATTCGATCAAGAAGCCTGTTTAATGGTTCTGAATCAAATAAATAAATTTATTTCAATCTCGGAATGTGCCTGTATAGTCGTGTCTGGCGTTTGAGGTTCCGGGTCGCCCCCTACAGACCATAATGTAACATCACAAAGTAGTCAGCTCTTAGAGTAATTGTTTATCTTGGTGTCTGTAAATGTAAAAAGAGCAACTATTCACTTTCATATCAGCCTATATTTACCACAGAAGCAAAACTCTTTGAGCTAATTATTTAGTAGTTTATTATTAAGTAATCAAAATGCTGGTATACCTTTGAAGTGCAAATAACCATTGTGTAACACGATTGTACTGCCCATTTCAGAGATTACGGATTTCTGTGGGTTTTTATCCAAGCACACTGGTAAAAAGAAATGGTGGCAACAAGACTGCTGGGTTTCCAATTATAAATTAGATTTTTAGGTAAAGTAATTCAGATAAGGAAGATGGACATTTTAAGGTAAAGTGCTGATGGTAACTGATAATGGTGCTGGAGAGTGGTCACAAGTTGCTCATGCAAGTAAGAATTTCACTGTATTCTGTACACATTGCACTATTGACCCTATTTGATGGAACAAGGGCAACCAATTTTGCTTTTAAGAATTAATCACATCTACAAAAGTGATTTTTTACAAGACTATGATGGTATTGTTAGACACACGAGCATTGGGATTGTGTAATGGATTCTGGTGAAGGGGAAACACAAAAGGATAAAGAAAGATGTTGCACAATCAGTAAGTTGTTGACCATTTCCTTTCATAGAATGGAGAAGAAGTCCTTGGAAGAAACTGAAGTTACTTCGACCATGACTCCTCCATCCCTGCACCTTCTGGTTCCCAAGATATATAAGACTCCTTTGCACAGAAAGTCAGCCATTAGCTGTTAGTTACATTTTTTATTCCTAGGAACCTTCTTATCATTAAAAGGGACATCCTCTGGGACCCCAGGTCTCCACCTGATTATCTGTCTTCCTTTTACAGTGCAATATACCTTTTAGTGGTGTGATGGTGGTATCATCTATATAATTCCTCTACAGAGCAGCTATAAAAGGATTTTTAATGCTATTTGCAATCGTAATACTAATTTTGCCACTATGATTATATGCTGCACGCTGTGCTAAGAACTGAGCCTTCAACCTATCACCATCTCATCAGATTTTCTTCTCATACTCTCCTCATTTGGTTTACACACCTTATACAATAAATCAGGGGTGGCCAATTCCGATCCTGGAGAGCCACTGTGGCTACAGGTTTTCATTCTAATCATTTTCTTAATTAGTGACTAGTTTTTGCTCTAATTAACTTCATTTAATTTATTTGCTATTTAACACTCAGACCCTTTAAATCAGGGCTGAGTGACGCTGGTCCTGGAGGGCCGCAGTGGCTTCAAGTTTTTGTCCCAACCCAATTGCTTCATGAGAAATCAGTCATTGCTGATGAAGCACTTATTGCTCAAGTGACATTTTTCTGGATCATTTTAATTGTCTCACTTATTAAGATTTTGAACCCTTAATTGCTTATTTTAGTCTTAAACAGCTATATTCATTGTTTTAACTGCTCCTTATTAGCAATAAGATGCAAATGACAAAGGAACGAACAGTTCTACATCTAGCTTGTCTCAACTTCACTATTTGGTTTAATTAATTACTCAGAAGGAAAATGAAGAATGGAAAATTGCTCATCCATTTTAGGCTTCAGATCACTTGCATGATACATGTATCATTAGAAAGGAAAAAAAATCTATGATTTAAGAATGAATTGACATGGTAGAGTTAAAACACTAACAAGCCATGAAATTAAATAAGATCTGTTATTGGTGTGGATTGGCTTTGTTATTAAGCTACTGGGTTGGAAAAAAACCTGCAGCCACTGCGGCTCTCCAGGATCAGAATTGAACACCCCAGCAATAAATGAACAGGAAACATGAAAAGTTTGGGTTCCATGCAGAAATTTCAGTTTATTGAAGAGATCATAATGGAGAGCATAATGGAGAAACATGTTGTTCTCATCCAAGTCCTGAGATAACATTGCGACCAGCCAGTCCATCTTTTATAAATGCTGTAAATATTTTATTACCATTTGTTATTTCATTATATTTTTATAACCAGCATTTGTTTTGGTGTATCTGTGTTTGAGGGGTGCGGGTTGGACAAGGCTGGAGGTGTTCCTAGCTGTTTACAGTAAAATAAATAAATCACAATGCATCACTATGTGAATCTGTTGTGGATATACCAGGGTTTTGACACCACTGCACTGATGGGAATAAACCTGAGGCTTTTTAATAAACCTTTCAAAAATGGAGGATAAACACACTTACTGAAATAGTTCCCCCTTGTGAAATACTCCCCTGCCCAGTGGTGCTGAACTCACATCACTAACAGCAGTCTCTTCCTAAGTTCACCTTTGTTATACCAGTCTGTGGAATATCTTCTGACACTGTGATTACTGTTTACCAAAAATCATGTTTAAAGACACATCACAGACACTCATCCTCATCCTCTTTGTTCGCCCATAGTCACAAAAAGCAGCCCTGTAATTACTGCTTTTCTATTTAAAAACATTTAGCTCCTTCCACACCTGCTAAGCACTTATACACCGTTTTCTTTCAGTCTTGTTTCTCGAGTGCAGGACATACCGGCTCTTCTGTCTTCTCCCAATAAAATTCTTTGTATCCCAAAAGTACCATGCAGCTGATTCATCTTAGGGAGGTGTCTTGTGCTTTGTTTGATCAGTCTTGAGGCTCCAGTAGTTTTCAGTCTTTGTTTTGCTACTTTAAAATTAAGATTTACACTACTTTCAGATAACCAAAGCAGACAACTTTATCTCTCTATTATATAAAGAAATCTTGGGACGAGACGAGAGTTTTTCAGAGAGATGAGACGACACATTTTCAGAGAGATAATTTCAAGTCCCACGAGACAAGACTTAGTGCCAAGAGATGAATTGAAAACCTAACAGGTCCAAGTGGGGGCAGAAATAAAAGACACAGTAGAAGAAGAAAAGACAAAGAGTAGAAGACAAAGTAGAATGTCATAAAGAGGTTCAAAAACATTGGCACGATACACATACAGAGCAGGTTAGAGATTATGAAAGTACCATAATTCGAAAGTCTCAAAAAACTGATAGTAAAGATCGCATTAGTGCTAACAAATAGAAATTATTACTCAGAGAAATAACGGAACAGTGAAAAACAATTGAATATATGGACATAGGTATCCGTGAGAAATAAAAGGTTTGTTATTTGGTGAAAGTGGAATCCACAAACACTACATGCAAAATATCAGAATCTACAGTACAATAAACTGTTCTCGTTCGCATCATTCAATGCTCAAAACGTAGATTTACATGATTCAGAACCGTACACTATGAGAATCTGTGGTTCTGCTACAATTAAAGCTACTACAACGTCTAATTTCAAAGAAACCACAATTCGGTCAGGTTTATATTTATGATCACGGAGAAGCGACACAACATAGAATTGAAAGAGCTAAATGATCGGATGTATTAGAAATTCTACAGCCAATAATGGATACAAATCCATACGTCCAAAAGTATCGCATTTCACACGAAATTTATCTGAAAAACTCGGACAAAGAAGTTTTCTTGGATTTCAATATGAATCCGAAAGGTCACGTTCACATGTATAATAAACCAACGTGACGAATTGTCAGCAATAATAGTTTCGAAAGATGGAGATATCAAAGACAGAGTTGATATTCATGTTTATCCAAAAGCACAGTAAGATTCGTCGCAAGCGGCAGATCTGGGAAATGGCTAGTGCATAGGGCCTCCATGGGGGTTGGCAAGCGAAGCGAGCAGGTGGCAGAGTTCCCTAGTATTTCAAATGTATTGAATATTTCAGAGAACTCAGGGTGGTATTCTCAGCTTGAGAAAAGTCTTGAAGTTCAGAATAAACTAAAATGTGGATCTAGATATCTGCACAGCATTGTAGGCCTGTGGGATCCAGAGGAAGTAGATGATCTTTTTGAGCACTTAAATAGTGTTGAAGTTTAACAAAAGTACTAAAAGTACACCAAATCAGGAGCCTCCAGTCTTAGCAGATGTTATCTGCTCATCATTTTAATAAAATTTCTTTCTTTCTAAACTTTATTCTTCTTGTCGACATTTAACTTATCTACTAAAGCTATTAAGTTATTTGTAAGTACCTACAATACTTGTGCATATCATTCATATGTTAATCCTTTTTCCTGTTCTGTTTATTATCAGGCAGCAGGTCACCAAAATTGCATTGGCGGCATTCTGAGGACAAGGCGGGAATTGACCCTGAGAGGGACACCAGTCCTTGGCAGTGTGTCACATCACCACAAACATATCACACGTAAATGAACAAGGACGCATGCAGCACTTATTTATACAAACATTTGTTACTCAAACAAAAATAGAAAAATAGTCCATGAAGATATAGATAAAGATCTTGGTCTTTCTTTTAAATCTAGGGTTCAGGTTTTATTCTAGCTAGAGAAAATGCTTAAAAAGAAAGGAAATTGCAAAAAAATCTAAAGCATCAAAAGTGTAGCTCAAGTAAAAAAGCAGAAGAGGATTAAATTTAAAAGTTGTTTTTTTCTTTAAATCATGTTTGAAATTTCCCATGGTGTAATGCATAGTACCAGGTTTCCAGCAATATTCTGTAACCTTTGTTTTTTGTTTCTAAAAAATATATTTGAAGCACAGAAAGGAAGCAAAGAGATAACATTGCTCACTTCTTTTTCCTTTTGTTCTCAGACAGATTCTCTCTTCCTTTGAAATCTTCTCCAGCTGGCATAAAGGGGAGTGAAGTAGAAGTTCCACCCATCATTTAAAAAACGTGTCCTGCTGGGCTGAAGAGGACTGAGACATAAACTAAAGAACCGGTTAGTCCTGCTTTTACCTAAGCAATTGATTAAGTTTCATTTTTGTATTGAAAGAACAATGCTTCTTTTCAAAATACTCAAAAAAATTGCACTTTCACATTCCAAAAATGTGCAAAAATGATAATTAATACATGGCATAGTCCAGCATGGCCCACGCACACTGGGTCAGTTTATTTACTTACTCAGCTACTAACAGGAGTAATTTTTTCCCATCAGGTGCAGCTTTCTCTTTTTTTCTATTATGATCTGCTTTGTTTTAAAATTTTCCTGTGTTCTCCTTTGCTCTTCTTGAACAATTTGGGGTTCTTCATGTGGTCTGTCATTTATTTTTAGTTTAGTTTTAATTTTAATGAAGTGAGAATTATTTTATGGTCTATTTGTTGCTGGTTGCTATGTATGAATGACTAGAAGCACATGGTGCTTGACATCATTGTTGCAATTGTATAAAGGTCAGCATTGTGCAATTCCTTTCCAGCTTGCATTCTTTGTGATTAGTGTTTTGGCCTGCTTGTAACTTCTGGCTAGGGGTTTGTTTAATGCCATGGCTTTGACAGCTCTATCTGCAGCAAACTTTGGCACATATTTCTTAATTCCATACTTTGGTAGAAATTTCTCAACCCATCATCATTCGTAGCTGGTCTCATATTCCTTAATATGGCCATATTTCCATACTTTGGTAGAATAATTCAAATCATCGTCGTTCATAGCTTGCAACCATACTGCAGTTATTATGATGTCAGATATTTACAAACTTCTTTGCTCATTGTAGCAATTTTTATGACTGTTTTATATCTAGTATGGAGTCTTGAAGCATAGAAAATCTGAACCTGATGTTGTGTTTAGAATTTATTCCCTGCTAACAAAGGTAATATTTAATATTAATTAATTAATTAATATTTTGTTTATGTTCTACTGTGACACCATTTTGTTTTCATCACAAGTCATGAACATTGTGCTGCCCATTGCAATGGAAATCTGTCTCTGGATTCCTAGAATGTGCTCACTGGTGATGTCAAATAATCAATGCAATGGTGCCGAGATCATTTCCACTCATTTTTGAGTATCCTTGCTTGACAGATTATAACCCTTTAGTTAGCAACGTACTTAAAATCTCTTTAGAATTCCTGGTCCTGAATCTTCATTTGTTTTTTGACTCTGTAGTTTGGCTGTGTTTTGGACTCTGATGAAAGGTTCTTTCCGATTCCCAGTTTTGACCTTGGCCACCAATTTATTTTTTGCATCTTCTGCTCGTTTTATTGTTTTTGACCTCTGTCTCTCTTAGGCCAATGTCACATTACGAGACTTCTAGGTCTGGGGTATGTCACATTGGATGACCACAGTCACTGATCTCATCCATTGAACATGTCTCTCTATTATAATAAAAAAGTTCTTGGGAGACGAGACTTTTTATCCTGTGACAAGTCTTTTGAAGAGACTTTTTGGAATGAAGCCCCACAAGATGGATACATTTGCCATTAGATTCTTTCAAGTCACGCCCTACTTACAACCATTTTCAAACAAGACTACGGTCCTCTCACCTCTCAGTCTTGTAAATGCTTTTGTCAGACACACTTCTTGCGCTCTCAGCTCTTATACATTTTAACGTTTTCCTCACTTTAATTTCCCAATTAAAGAAGATGCACCGTGTCCAAATCTTATTGAAGAATTTTATCACGAAGGGTTATCAACAGAAGAAATGAGTACACGGGCAATCCTAGCACCTAGAAACAAGGAAGTCAAACAAATTTATGCCAAAAATGTTGATCGGTAACACGGCAAAATGGTTAAACGCTTATTAATAGACTATGCTGAAACAGTTGGTGGTGATGGTGCGGAAGATGAAAACAACAACTTACAATATCACGAAGAACATCTACAACTGTTAACACTGTCCAGTCTTCCACCGCACGAATTAATGTAGTGTGGGGAACAGCCCGGACACAGACAGGTAGACATGTTGGTTTCACTACACACACGTTTATTATACATTACTTATTTACAGTTAGTGCATCAACCCAGTGCCGCAGCACCAATCACCCCTAAAGTCTTTGACCACAACACAATGCCTTCTCACAGTCTCTGGTCCGCCTCCACTCCTCTCCACCAAGCTTCGTCCACTTCCACCCGACTCTTGCCATTGACTGGAGGGAGGCGGCCCCTTTTATACACCCCGGATGGACTCCAGGTGCATCCTGAGGAGCTTCTGTAGCCACACCCCTGTGTGGCGGAAGCTCTGATGGTGCATCCGGAAGTCCTCCGGGTGTCCCCAATCCTCTTCCCCCCAGCACTTCTGGGTGTGGCGGAAGTGCTGAGGTCCAGGGCTCCCAAGGCATCGGGGCACCCCCTGGCAGTGACCACGGGCCCCAACAGGGTTGAGCTTCCAAGCTCTGCACCCGTGGCCCCCCAAACCAACCAGGGCGAGTGCCCCCTCGTGTTCTGGAGGAGGCACATGCCCTCCTCCGGTCCTCCTGGGCATCCCGACCGGGCATGAACCCCAGCTGGGTACCACAGTAGAAAGAAGGATGTATCCAAGAAAGGTAATGTATCTCCCGTGGATAACATTAAACACCAAAGGAAATCTTGATAAGCCGTTCGTATTAAAACATTAACAATTTCCCATTAGCATAGCTTTTGCAAAGACAATTAACAAATCTCAGAGCCAAACATTAGGCAAATTCATTTTATTTAATAGAGAGAAAGAAACAAAATGCAATTACGGGCAGTTATACATTGCGTGGATGCAAATGTAACACTTCACATGAAAATTAAAATCGGTTTAAATTGTACATTCACAATCCCTATATGCGAGCGGCAGAACCACAAAGAGGCTAGCGTGTAGCGCTGGCCAGGGGGTTGGCGAGTGAAGCAAGCAGGGGGTAAAGCCCCCCTACTTAATTTAAATGACTGAACTTGTTAGCCATGGCACATTTACTTATCTTGTGTCAACCATCCAGCACAATCATGCTTGTCCCTTTCAAAGTGTGTTGCCTGACAAATCCTGTGCTGTACTAGGGGTTAATAGCTGTGGCAACTTCAACAGTAATCTCAGCCCTTTAATTTTGTTTATCCATTCTGTTATGGAAACGCAAGACATCAGCCAGACAAGACTCCATTCTGTTTTTGAGGTCCAAGTCTCCCATGCTGCTTGATGAACCCGATGCTGCATGAAGGGTTCTTTATTTCTTTTTTTCCATTGAGTATGTAAAACACGAGAAATCAGAAAGAAACCCTTTCTTCTAGTTTGTGTGGTTCCTTTATTCCTCATCACTACTTCCTAAGCATTCTATTTAGGGATGAGCATTCATTGGTTGTCAGCTCCACTGCATGCAGAACTCATCCCTACGGCTAAAGTTAAAATCAAGCCTAATGAATTTTATCATATCAATGTAACAGTACAAGACTATTGATCTAATATATTTACTGCTACTTATGGGGTTCTTCCCAGTCAACTTTAAGATAACCCACTATTCTTTGTTTGACCATTTTCTGTTTTGCCCCCACAAACAAAACTGCAACATTAAACAGATCTGATCTGAGGTTGAGACATATGTTAGACAATTATATAAATAACAATAGCAAAAGAAAACATACAGATGTTTACAAAAGCCATTAAAGAAGTACATAACACCCTTTCCCTATACCTATATTTTACAGTCTCAGTACCAGCTGGTATTTAAAATACTTTTAAAAAAAATCTTGAGCTTAACTCATATATGCCACGTTATGACCTCCAATTGTGAGCGCTACAGTGATTGTTCCTCATCTTTTTTCCCAAATGAAATCAGTCCACCATGATGATGAAAATATAATATATCATTATTGGCTTTGATCTTCAAGTTTTCTGCTCTGTTGATCTTTCGTCGTTGAATTAAATCCCTCCTCCCTGTACGTTCTTCCTGTTCTTATACCATTATTTTCTGTAAGTACAGGCACAGCTATGGAGGCCTCTTCGAGACATTCTTGAAGTGGACTGTCCTTTTCTTTACTGTTTCACGTTCCATTCTTTATACAGCATTATAAAGGAAAGCAAATGTCAACATGCAGATACATAAATGTGTCTCTCTTATAGCAAGTCATAGACTAGTTGGTCTCAGATGGGCATGCCACATTAGATTTTTCCCATCATGTCCTCGTGTTGCTGACTGCCTCCAGCGTGCTAAGATCATGAAGGCTATGGAGAAGTTGTGTAATGTGACATAGGCTTGAGGCAGAGCAGCAGTCCCATGATAGGACAGTCAAGTGAAATAAAACAGTGAGTCCAGATAGACTGCTTCACTCTTGCAGTGTGCCTGCTGTCAGTGTGGTGAGCCTCTCTTTGAGTTTGCTACTGAACACACTCTTCAGCGCTTTGATAGTTTCACTCTCTGCTCATTGTTTTTGGATCCTTTGGCTGTGTGCTGCCTGCCTTTTTATGTGCTTCACCTCCTAATGCATTTTGAATTTTCTTTTGCATTAAAGATAGAGAGAGAGGTTTGGAGCATGCGCTGATAGATTGCTTCCACACTCACCACACGGCGAACCACCTGGATTGGGACCCGAGTGCGGCGGGTGACACGTCAGCACCACACTTGAACAATGTGAGGTTTTTTATGGTGGCTGGAGTGCCAATCTGGCCACCAACCCCCAAGTTTTCCCTGTATGTTGGAGGACCTGCTTGCAGGGCTGGATGCAGTGTAATGTCATACCCAGGATGGAGTAATTGCAGGTTAAGGGCCTTGCTGAAGGGCTTTAAAGACATTAATAAAATGTTACTTTTTTTGCAAAATTGATGATTCTATATAACATATACAGTGCATACTGCTGTGCATTTAAAAATGACTTTCCACAGAAAAGACCAAAGGAGTTGGCAAGTGTTCTTTGCAATGATGAGAATGTGGTAATAATAGTAGTAGAATGTGCACTGTGAATAGTTTGCTGTCATTTTTATGGCTCCTATGCAGAATGCAATGCACCTGAAAGGTAATCTTAACTTCACACAAATTCATCATTTGAAATGATGATATAGGTAATAACTGACAGATTTATTTAAGATAAAGAAGAAAGACGTTTCAAGGAAATTCCTGTTCTACCCACTAATCATGGTGATATGTCGTATGTGGATTAGTACATGCAAGTAAGAATTTCACGTGACATGAATGACTCTGTAAATGTACACATTTACAACTATGGAGCTATCTCAGATTGTTGAGGCAAAATGTTTAAGCCTCAAGGTGCTGACGAGTGAGGATTTCTTAATGATTAACTTTTCATCAAAGTCTTTCAAAGCTATTTATGATTATTGTGCTATCACTTTAATCTAAATAAACCTCCTCTTCAATTTAGCAAACATTTAAAGAATCAGAACTCGGAAAACCAGAAACCACAATACAGTAATCATGTCACTCCCTATTTCATTGTAAAATGAAAATAAAAAGGTTAAACATACAATTTATGCAAGAAATTAGATCTGCTATGATTTCACACCAAGTTTACTTACATGGTCAGATAGAATGCTGCATTCTAACCAGGAAATGCTTTTATACTGTAGTGGTATCCGTCCACTACAGATTCACACAGAGAGGCGCTGTAATTTACTTATTTTGTAGTTTTTCCCAGCGTCCCATCCCAAAGGGCTCACACTGAAGCCTCTGTAGTTAATAATGTCAGGGCCTGCACTTGCTGCTCAGTGTGTAGCGATTGCTATAATAGGACAGTAAGCGAAAAGAGAGCCGACTTGCTGTAATGTAAAGCCTGATGTCTCCACACAGCCCAACATTGTATCCACTTTTTGGCCAAAAGGCCCTGTTAGTTGAAAACATGCAGCTTTACCGTAACTTCCTGGAGTGCTTATATGATTCAGATAAAGACATTTTGGAAAGAATAAAATGTATTTTACATTTAAGTTTACATTTATTTACTTGACAGATGCTTCATCCAAAGTGACTTACAAAAGAAGTCTACATAATCGAGAAAACATCAGTCCGGGGGACTATTTGGGAATAACTAAGTCTTACAGGATAGATTACAAATTGATCACCACAAGTGAAGAGCCCAAACAAAATTCAAGTGAGTTATGATTCCTAGGTTACAAAATGTAACCGCTAATATCAGATGGACACAAATTCACCAACCAAACAAAGTCTTCAAATGCTTCTTCAACACATTAAGGGAGTCAGAATTTTGTATGGAGGTTGGTAGCTCATTCCACCAGCCAGGAGGTGGGCTAAGATTTGATACAATGCAGAAGTGGCATCACCAGACACCATTCATCTGCAGACCTGAGTGATTGAGAAGGAGATTAGAGCCTTACAAGTGTCTCTCTATATATGGATAGATAGATAGATAGATAGATAGATAGATAGATAGATAGATAGATAGATAGATAGATAGATAGATAGATAGATAGATAGAGATAGATAGATGCTGACTACACTGTAGGCAAGTATCTTGGCATACTGTATTTCTGGACATCATAGTGGTTAGTTCTGCTTATTCCTAGCTTCAGAATCCTAGGTTGAGATTGTAGCTTAGGTCCTGTCAGTGTGTTTAGTTTGTCCATTGTTGTCCAACTCCTTCTCCTTCCCACACACATGTAGGGTTGGCTAACTGGTGAAGTTATGACCGTCCCCACCTGAACAAGAGTGGATGTATGTATCAGTCTGACATGTGATAGACAGGTGCCATCTCCAGGGTTGGATGCTCTCGTGTGCATTGCTGCTGTTTTAGGTACTGGTTCTCCATGACCCACAACTGGATAAATGCGTTAGACACCGAATGGATAGATAACTAGTATATTTCTCACCAACATAATTCATAACTGAGTTATAAATGGCAGTATTTCTTAGTTTGTGTCACCTAAGAAAAAGAAAACAGAAAGTCCAACATGAGGCTGAATGAAGCTGCAGTACTGCTAGAGGGCAAAATACAAAATACAAAGCAAAAGTGAGATGACAGTATTCCTCACATAACATTTTGCATAGTAGTTTATAAGTTAAAGGAATTCTGGCACTTAGAAAAAGTATTATCAATTAAAAAGTTGTCAACAAATTCAAGAGCTGATATGCAGAAGACAATCAAAGGAAACACAAGCACGTCATGGTTCATAGGTCCTGTTCAAACCATAGACTTTATCTTCTTATATAATACGCTACCGTGGCTGTCCATTTGTCTGTCCGGGATTTTAAATTACCTGTAGCTCACAAACTGTTTGACCTCTTGACCTGAAATTTGGTACACACATACTACATGACGTCTACTATCCGCTTTTGAGGTGATGAGTCACCTCCAAGGTTATTGCTGTTTTAATTTTAATTTTATTTTAGAATTAACTCTCGGCAGTGGCCAGCAGGGCGGCCGTGTAGCACATGCATATGGGAGCCATTCTCATCCCTACCACCTTCGCCATCACTTCATATCTTAAATCTTTCTTGAGGCAGATTGAAAACTTAAGTGCCAGCTTAAGTGAAAAATGAAGGAAAACATTCTAAATAATTGCAACACAAACACTGACTTAATCAGTTTTAACGCGAAAAGATGCTGACGAAAGAAGAGAAGAAACAGGCCGCTAGGGTGGAGAAAAGAAGAGCTGCTCGGGAAGCAGCAAGTGTATGAACCTCTGAGCAAACGAATGCTAAACATACAGAGAAAGAGGAGGAAATCTAGGAATGCTCAAGTCAAGTGTAACGTGCAGTGCGCCGTTACTGATACAAGAAATATTTCAATTCAGGCTGCAGAGACTTACAATAATGAAAGAATATTTTACAATTTCCTGTCTTTCCAATTTCCTAATTGCAATTGTCCTTTGTTTTAGACAAGTCACTAAATAAAAGGTAACCATTTGTTACTCGTCCCTCTATATTCTGAGGGAAACAGTCAGAACTGACACAGCTGCACTTTTACCTGCTTATCCATAAATGCCTGGTAAGAGGCTCTCATGACCTGTTAGATAATCTGATGACCTTCACAGCTGAACAGAGATTTCCATGTTAGTTATTAACTGAAATGAAGTTAATGTTTCACTTTTCAAGCTTTACTGACTCAACAGTAGAGAAAAGCCAAGCAAAATGACACCTTTTATTGGCTAACTAGAAAGATTACAATATGCAAGCTTTCGAGGCAACTCAGGCCCCTTCTTCAGGCAAGACTCAACAGTTGTGTTTTTTATCAAGCAGAATTCTTTGGAATACAATCCTCTATATGTAAATAAATGTGCCTTTCCTAACCTGATACTTCTTAGACCAAGTGTTCACATAAAGTTTAATTTTTTTTTTTACCACTTGCCCTATAGCCACACCGATCTTAAAGTGGCCTTTGGTGTCCCTGCACTTCTGACCCTTACTGTATATTCTTTGGAAAATGCAGTTTTAGCAGCAGGATGGATCCTTCACTAACTGTCTTTTTGTCAGGATTAACATTTTAATGGAGTATAGTTTGACCTTCACAATGAGCCCCCTGACAATCCATTTTGTGGTTTCCAGCCGACTGGCATAACATCACTCAAGAGATTTTAAAAAAGACAAACACTCCTGGACTTGGCAGAAACAATGCACAGACACAAAAGATGATTTGCTCTTCCCTTTGCACTGCTGACATCCTCCAAAAATGGAACCTTACAAGCAACATGTAAATAGGTGCAATATGGCTTATAAAGGCACACAAAATCTGTAGCTTTACAAAAACATATATGAAATGCAGTTTTTAACCCATAAGTAATTCAAGTAATATAATCTAAAATAATACAATTAAAAAAAAAGCAGCATCTATTCATCTCTCCATCCATTCATCTTTCAATGCAACCTGCCCAATCCACTGTAAGGATGGCCGGGTAAGCAGACAATTCAAGGAGTCAAAAAAAAGACCCGGGAACCACCCTGGTAACCCCTTTTAATTGTAACAAAAAAGACACATTGAGTTGAGAAATGGCTCAAGCAAAAATAGCAATATTTTAAGATTTTAGCACTCAGGTAGGAGTTCAGGAGCTGTGTCTTTCAGTAGTGTCCGTTCAGTATCTGACACCACCTACTGGGAACCAGCTCACTTTATAGGGCTGGGACTGGAAGGGGAGTGGTTTTCTCTGGGAGGAGAGGTGGGGTTTTCCCTGGGACTCAATCATCTTTCTTGGTGTTTTTCCTTGGCCGAGGCAGAGGAAGGAGAGGACATTGTTAGGGTCAGTGCCCCCTCTCTTCCGGGGGTGAAACTGATTACCTCACCAGAGCCAGGAAGGTGGACCCCAGACGTAAATGCATGATACCACATTTTGGGTTTTGGATGCCGAGTGCAGGAGCAGTGGGAAATGCTGCTGCCTCACATGTCCAGTATTCTGGGCTTGAAATCCACACCCAGCCATTTTCTGTGCCACTCCACGTTTTCCTGGGTTTTCCCTCCACATATCCACATATGCTTTGTTCTGTTAGACAATGATTCCAAATTGGTTTTTAATCAGAATCAGAATCCAAATCATATTCTTTGGCCAAGCATGCTTGCATGAAATGAATTTGACCTGATTATTTGATGACTCTCCAAATACAGAGTTATGACAGACATACACACAGATGATAAGCACACACCTGAGATAAAGAAAAGACAGAAATATAAACTTATGCATGTAAAGTGCAAGACAGTGTCAGAAATACTGAAATAAATATTTAATTAGGCGTCAGCTCTATGTAAGAATACTGCAAGATATAGGGATCATCAGGCTGAGCAAGGACAACTGAAGTAGCTAGTTTTGAGCTTGTCGACCTGTGTAAGAAACTGTTCTTACATCTGCTTGTTTCAACGTAGTTTAGTCTAAAAGAAGTTGTGGCCTAGATGCAAAGGGTCGGTGATGACTCTACCCGCTTCATGACTCTGGAATAGTACAGGTACTGTAATGTGAGAAGACTGGCGCCTGTGATCTTTTTGGTAGACCTGACTATTTATTGTATCCTGTTCTTGTCATGTTTAGTTGCTGATCTAAACCACACCATAATTGAGGAGTTGAGAACAGACAGACTCGATGATTGCTGAATTGAACTGAATCTGCAGCTCCTGTGGTACATTGAACTCCCTCGGTTGTTGCAGGAATTACATCAGCTGCTGGGCGTTTTTTATGATGGAATCTGTGTTGGTCTTCCATGTCAAGTGCCAGGTGATTACAGATCCCAGTAATCTGAAGATTTCCACAACTGGCACATTATTGATCAGTATGCAGAGTGAAGGCTCTCTCTCATGGGTGGTGGTCCTGAAGTCCACTGCCATCTACACAAGATTTTTCTGACCACATCAAAAGGCCAGCTGCTCAACTGCCATTCTGTATGCAGACTCTTCACTGTTTGTGATGAGACTACAATAATGATGGTTGTGTCTTCCATATTTCTGAGGAGCATGACAGAGGGGTCCTTAGATGTACAGTAATTAGTATATTGGGAAAAGAACAGTGGGGGGAGCACACAACCCTGAGGGGCACCAGTGCTGATTGTTTGAATGCTAGAGGTGAGTTTCCCCAGTTTCATTTTTTCCTATTTTTCACAAATTGGTAATCCACTGAGAGGTGAAACAGAAAGCTGGGTCAGTTTGCAGTGGAGGAGTTCAGGGATGATTGTGTTAAATGCACAAAGTGGACAAAGAGAATCCTTGGGTTGTCAAGATGTTGAAGAATGTAAGGCAGACCCATACTGACTGCATCATCCTCTGACCTGTTTGCTCAGTAGACAAAATAAAAGGGGTTCAACATGATATCCTTCAAGTGAGTTAACACCAACCTACCAACAGTTTTCAAGAGCACAGATGTCAAAGAAACAGGCCTATAGACATTCAACCCCTTCATGTGGGATTTTTTTGGGATTGATATGATTGAGGCTTGAATGAAACACAAGGGAACTTCACACAGCACTAATGGCTTGTTGAAACCCCTTGTAAAGACAGGGACCACAGGTTTTCAAGCAGGACGGTGTATGTGTATGAGTGTGAGCACAAGCATCAGTGGGCCCTGTGATAAATATTCATCCTGTCCAGAGGGGTTTCCGGCGTTGTGCACAGGGCTAAATTAGTTAGAAAATGGAACGTTATATCGGAGAACAAATACATTTTCTGTTATGAAAGCACAGAGAAATCAGAAAAGAACTGTAGAGTGGTAGCGTTTAAAGCAAAATGTTGGGAGGCATATGAATCATGGAACAGGTAGGGGTCAGCCATGGGAAAAGAAAGTGGCGCTGTACTTATAGAGAGTAAACAGGCAACATGAAAGTCAGAGAACAAAACACAACATAACATGAACCAAAACAGACGTGCTTAGTCTAACTGAGAGTGGCATGGACCAATGCACTACTCACATATGCCTACTCCCACACTCACACATGACCAGATTTACCTAACACAAACAAATCTTTGGGGGTGTAGGAGAAAAAAATGGAGCATGCAAAGAAAAATCCACGTATGCACAGGGTAAACATATAAACTCCATGCTATCAATGACCCAGATTGAGAAATGAACCAAAGACACCAGAGCAATGAAGAAACATCACCACTAGGGTACCATGAAACCAGCCACCTAATTCAGTTTGGTCAAAAAATAAGGTATTTCAAACTTTCTTTACAAAGCCCGGCTGTCATTGTGCAAAGCTCACAGAGCAACTGAAAGCTTTTATTATTCATTTTTTATAGCTTTGTTTTAAAATTCTTCGTGGACCTTTTGGTTTTTTGAAATGTTTTGGAGGTTGTTGAATCTTATTGTGATGACAGTGTTTTGAAAAAATATTTATTCAAAGACATTTTACACCATGCCATTTTGTTTTCCAGTGAGCAGCCAGCTTGGATTATTAATAGTGCTCTTTTGTTTACTGATTTTCTGGTTAAAACCATTGGTTTTTGATTCTTTTGAATTTGATCTTTGGGATCATGGTTAGGCTGGACAACAGATTGACTTTGATTTTTGTTTAACGAGTGTTGTGTAACTTCTCCTGAAGCTCCAATATTTTCTGTTCCAGAATAAAAAGCAAATAGCACCTGTGCAAGTTGCTGGAAAGTTTTGTTATTTGTGGACACACGTACAGCTACCCTCAGCACTTGGTTATTCCTAGATGCATAGTATTCACGTTTTTTGTTCTTAGATGGAGTATGAGCAGCAGAGATGAAGAATACATTTTTAGGGTTAGACAGAGCTATAAGACGAGTCAAGGGTTAGGAGATCATTCAAAACATATCATGGATATAATTATAGAGAAACACAGATCTGGGGACAGGTACAAGACCATGACAGACTGTTAGGATATAAAGTTCCAGACGGAACAAAAAAGGTTAGAGGCCTCAAAAACTGCAACACAAAGCAGGCCAGAATCCTCACCAGACTGCCCAGATAAGGCAACATTCCCAGGTAGCCTGAGCTCCAATTCCACTGGCTGGTTTCTTCCTACACGAGTCTAAGAGCTCAAAATATTCTTGAATGTTTTCTTGAATTCTTGATGAGAAAGATAAACTGTAAAAACTCTATGTTTTACAGGTAATCCAAAATGAGAACCTTTACAAAAGAAGATTTTTATTGACAAGAGGCAAAAAAAGCAAAATTAACAGAAAAAGATCCTCAAAGGATCAAAAAGGAGTTACCTAAAAGGACACAATCTAAAGATGATCACAATCTAAAGCAAAGAATCCAAAGACAGACACAAGAATCAAAAAAGCAATAAATCCAAAAAACCAGACAACACTCCCAGAAGTAAACTTCTAACCGCACTCACCGCTGCTGAATCCTCTCGCCAGCAGACCTAAAGAGCCAATTGGAGGATCAGCAGTAACACCTGCCTCTTGGTGTACACTTCACAAACAAAAGGGACATGATAAGACAACATTTTACTCAAAGAAAAGAAATAATAAATAAAGAGAACAATATTAACAGAAATTACATAAATGCATGAAACAAATTCAAAAATAAACAAAGGAAAACACAAAAAAGGAAAAACGCTGACAGAACACAACACAAACACACTGAACAGTCTTCAGAGCTCAGTGCAGTCCATCATACAGAAATGGACAAAATATGAAATAACTGCCACCCTGCTGAGGTCAGGTCACCCCTCAAATGACACTTGTCATAGTGGCTACTGTGACACCAATTGTCACACTGACTGAATTGCAGAAGTCCATGACTGTGACTGAACAAGATGTTCACAACTCAACAATCTCCAGGGCCTTTATGATAGAGTGGAAAGAAAGAAGCTCTGACCAAAAAGAAAAAAAAAAATCATGTACAGAATCTGTAAAGCGTCACTTGGAAGATACTGCCAAAATGTGGCACAGGCCTGATGAACCTTTTTGGCTTGAACACTAAGGTGCAAATCAGCCAAGTATTACACTCCTTACTTTCAAATGTGCTAGTGGTGTCATCATGTTGTGTGGAGGCTGCTCAGCAGCAGGGACTGGCAATCTGGTCATAGATAGTATGATGAATGCTGTACTCTACAGAGAGATCCAGGAGAAAAATGGCTTAAGATCAAGATAGTTGCTGTCCTTGAGTAACCCAGTTGGACTTCTGACCTTAACTCCATTGAACATTGAACATCTGTAGCAAGACCAAGTAAGACCTAAGTAAACCTGGCACAGCTTGAGCAATTTTGCAAGCAGGAATGGGTAAATCTCACTTCATCACACGGTAAACTTAAGAGAGACTTCTTCATAATGACTACTTGCTATAAAAAGTGGTGAGAGGTGGCTTAACCATGTAGAAAAGGAAGGAGGAACACTTACAAGCTCTTTTACTTTTTGGAATTAATTTTTAAAAAAATGAAATTAGTCAGATTGGCTAGTCAAAATTATCAAAATAATATGAAGTTTATATATAATCTTATATATAAACGTCTACGCATGGAAGTGTGTGTCTGTCTGGCCCGGAAGTGAGAGGTGGAGTTGGAGTAAGGGCTCCATCTCTGCGGAGCCATGGATGTTGCCCTTCCCCATATAGTCTGTTGGTCTGAGGACTACTGTATATATCTGATAGGATATGATTTTTTTTATTTTTAGTCCATTAATCTTCTCATATATTATTTTTAGTGATCATGTCTCTATGCACTCTGATAGGAAACCCTAAAATAAAATTAATTGCATCTTTTGTCAGCTCAAGATCAGATGAAGTTGCAGTGAAAGGCTTCCTGCTCAACTGGGAGGCACATCAGATGCAGTGAATTGGTGGTGATCTGACACTTACAGTACAGGCCAAGGTGCTTGGCTTCCACAGTGAAGGCTTCGCTTGGCTTAGTAGTGATGTGAGGTGCACAACTTCAATCAAAGCTTAATTATCACCAACAATCCCCTTCATGGTGTGTCAGGTTCCTCATGCCGAGAATAAAATTGCCCAGGAGGATGCTGGAGAATGTTTCTAGATACTTAATGGGTTGATATACCAGACATTCACATTACCCATAAATCAAGTTCTTCTCAGTCACCACATCTGACGCCAAAAACACTTTTGATTCCCACAATAATGTGGTTTTCCATCTCCTTTACCAAGGCTCTGATAGCAGAAGAATGCAGAATTACAGACATTAGCGCTTGATATGCCACGTGGTTGTGTTTCAACATGATAGTGGTATTTCCACCTTTTAGACCACTCTACATTCATGTACTGAAAGTTAACTTGTGGGATGTACTAGTTATAATTCAAATCAATCATTCATTGTTACTAATTAATTTTGTCAAAATAACATTTTATTCTTTCTTCATGAAGTGGTTTCCCATGTTAGGAGGCTCTATGTTGCCTCCACTTGTTTCATCCTGGCTTGAGGTGTAGACACACCACCCATTTCAACTGACCTGAAAACGTTCAAGTAAGGAGATATTTACAAAGACTGTATGGTGAATTTTGTTATTCACGTTTCACACGCTACAAGAAAGAAAAATTTAAACCGGTATAGTGTCTACTCTGAGAAAGTAAAAGATGTGTTTGTGAAGTCTAAGATGATGTTGGAGGAGCTCTGGACAAAGTGAAGGAATGAGCAGCAAATGACAATTTGCGAATGGCTTTCTGGGGTGAGGGACAACACCGAAGAGAATATGAGGGTCTGCCAAAAATTATAAAAGTCATGTGCACTTGTACACTTTGGTGAAATAAAGGAGTGCTACACGTGCATTGTGACTCTTTTACTAGCACTGCAGGCAAATACGCTGGTGATACTATGTATGTCGGATCTAGAGAAAATGCTAAAGATTCAGAAAAGAGGAATTTATCCCAGAAATGAACCTGTATCATCCCTGAGGAGGTAAACAATGTTGTATGACCACTGTGGCACATTTACTGTAGAGCAGAGAACACACACACATTATATATATATATATATATATATATATATATATAGAGAGAGAGAGAGAGAGAAAAGCCAAGCAAAATGACACCTTTTATTGGCTTACTAGAAAGATTACAATATGCGCTCGGGGGTCGCGTAACTATTTAGCAGGAGGGAGTCTCGTTCGTTATCGGTGGTGGTGCATGGCCGTTCTTAGTTGGTGGAGCGATTTGTCTGGTTAATTCCGATAACGAACGAGACTCCCTCCTGCTAAATAGTTACGCGACCCCCGAGCGCATATTGTAATCTTTCTAGTTAGCCAATAAAAGGTGTCATTTTGCTTGGCTTTTCTCTACATTCATAATGGCTAACACGGTACAACACCCTAGTACTACATATATATATATATATGTATATGTATATGTATATATATTGTGGCACGCGGCTGGGGGTGGTACCCAGCCGGGACGCCCAAGAGGACCGGAGGAGGGCTCCTCCAGACCACGAGGGGGCGTCCGCCCTGGTTGTGTTGGGGACCACAGGTACAGGGCTGTGAAGCCCAACCCTGTAGGGGCCCATGGTCACCGACAGGGGGCACCCCAATGCCTGGAGAACCCTGGACCTCAGTACTTCTGCCACACCCGGAAGTGCTGGGGGGAAGACGAGCAGGGACACCCGGAGTGCTTCCGGGGATACAGCCAGCACTTCCGCCACACTGGGGCGTGTCGGTGGAAGATTGCCGGAGCACACCTGGGGGCACATCCGGGGGAACATAAAAGGGGTCACCTCCCTTCATTTAGGGCTGGAGTCGGGTGGAAGAGGACGAGGTCTGGGAGAGGAAAGGCATATTGTGTTGGCTTGGACTGTTGTGGTGATTGGTGCTGCGGCACTGGGTTTTGTGCACTTTATTATTATAATAAATGTGTGTTGGACTGTGAACGATGTCTGTCTGTCTTTGTCCAGGCTGCTTCCCACAATATAATATAATATATATATATATATATATATATATATACTAGTCATTTAGCCCGTTACAATAACGGGCGCTAGAACAGTAGTGCATAAACATTAGTAGGAACAGTCTATATTAAATGGCAAGGGACTTTGACCTCATTCTTTTTGTTGGTCGTATTTTTCTTTGTCTTTCAGCCTTTCTTTTGTTGATGTTTACTTGCTGAGCTGACTGTGCTTCGTGGGCTGCCGCCGTGTATTGTGTGTCTTTAATCTTCTGTGACAGTAATACTGTCTTGTACGTCCGCTAGCTTGTACGTCCGTACTATACCTTTAATTTTCTCTGGCGGTAATACAGGCCTGCACGTCGGTAATATGCCTTTAATTTTCTCTGACAGTAATACTGGCTTGTATGTGGCTGCAATATGCGTCACTGTATTGTGTACCTTTAGTTTCCTCTCGCAGTAATACTGGTTTGTATTTCTGTAAAACGCCTGTAATTTTCTCTGACAGTAATATCGCGCATCGCACCGTGCCCCGCGCATGCGCACTTCACCAGAAGACACCCACACACGGACACCTGGACGCACACAGGGATTTTATTAAAGAGGATATATATATATATATATATATATATATATATATATATATATATATATATATATATATATATATATATAAAACCCTAAGTCTAAGTGCAACGATTTTATGTGACATTTTAATTTCATGTTCTTTGTCACGCTTTAAATTGGGCTTATTTTAAAACCTACATATATATGTTTGGTATCATTCTTTTCAGATTATTTCGAACTTTAATGTGATGTTGTTATATTTTCAGGTTCTCATTCCATTTTAAAAAAAACTAAACTAAAAAATATCAAGAGCTCACGTCCCATGAGACAAGACTTTGTGCTGACAGATTTAACCACGCCCGGGGCCGGAAATAAAAGACAAAGACAACTGCTGTACAGGCTTTTAAATGTTCGAAGCACCGTGCAAGATACAGATCATGCAGCATGGCAACAGCAGCAAGCCAGCAGCTGATCGAGCAAAGAGGAGGTAAAAAGAAACTGTATTTGTTTCCCATTGTATCACCGTTTAAGAGGGTGTTTCGGAGGAGCGACTGTGTGTCCTTGGGGTGCGTTCAGCCCCCCTTTTCACAACGTAAGTGCCAGAGACGCGAAGTGGCTGGCATGTAGCGCAGGCAAGGGGAGTTGGTGAGCAAAGTGAGCAGGGGGTAAACCCCCCAGTATATATATATTTTAATATATGATTAAACTACATGTCTCCTAACTTGATGCGGACCCAATTTAAGCCCGTGAAGCAGCAGATCAAAGTCTCATATCTGCCCCTCCAGCTAAACACCACAAACTTCACCTCTGCCTAAGAATTAGGTTGGAATGAAAACCAGAAACATCAGTGAAATTCCAGGGCTGTACATAATACCCAAGGAGTTTACCTAATAAGGCTGTCAAATCACAAACTCCTCATCTAACGCAACTGGCAACTTCCCTGCTTCTGCATTTAGTGCTCTAACTCAAATATTCCAGAAGAGCCTGTGCTACATTCTGAAAAGAAGTACTGTCAGGTAATGGCAGCACAGAGACAGGTAAACTGATTAGGATTTTCTATGAAATAAAATGCAATAATGTGCTTTTTTTTTGGAAGACAGAAGATTTAAGGCAGGGGTCCCCAACTCCAGACCTGGAGGGCCCCAATGGCTGCAGGTTTTCATTCTAACCGTTTTCTTAATTGGTGACCCGTTTTTGCTGCTAATTAACTTCTTTTGAATTAATTTTAATTGACTTGTTTTTTAAGATTTGTTTCCCTGAATTTTTTCATCACACCTCTGAATTGCTTCATTTCTTTACTTAAATGACACCCAAACAGAAATGAAATGTGAACTGAGTGAGGCAACAGAAGATCAACTAAGTCGGGGCCTCAAACTCCAACCAATTTCAATCCAACCAGTAGCTTAATTAGGCGCTGATTCTTGTTGTTAATTAAACCCGTTCTTTAATTCCATGGGTTGTTGCTGCCCTCATTGTGCAATAGCAGACATTTCTGAAATTGCTGATTTTCGGTTTCCTAAGACCATTGGTAAAATGTTTCGTGGACCTGAGCAGATTAGCATTCTTGACCTACACCTTTCTTTATTGACAGATATTGTATGACGGACACAGTTTGCTGGTCATGTTTTGGTTTATTTTGTATCTTATTATTGTTTGGCTGCTAATTAAGGAAAAAGAAACAACTAAGGGGGCTTAGTCTTCAAGAGCAAATCGATTAAAAATGAATTCAAATTAAGTTAATTAGCACCAAAAACAGGTCACTAATTAAGAAGAGGGTTAGAATAAAAACATGCAGCCACTGGGGCCCTCCAGGACTGGAGTTGGGGACCCCTGATTTAAGGTAAGGTAACACTAAACATGGGGTATGATGTGTGTTGATTAGCACATGCAAGTGTGAATTTCACTGTACTTTGTACATGTGGCTGCATTAGTTTTTCTCAATTGCTTAGACACATTTCTTTAAAATAAGCTGCACCCCCCCCCCCCCCCCCCCCCAAACTCTTAACACAATTTGATAACCGCACACTCAACTCCCCAAACTTCAAACTTCCAGGTCAAAGCCAAACTCTCTACTCAAAACCATGTACTGTAATCTTATATCAAAACCAAACTTTGCTTAAGAGATCACACAAAATCCCTCAGAACCACATACTGTACACTACAACATAGGCTTACACCATGCTGAGATCAATTCAAAACACTACTGTAAAAACCTGACACTGCAATGAGTAATGTTACATATGCCACCGCCCCCCCCCAAACTACCTCTTTACATAATGAACACTATATAAACAACAAATGTAGATTTTTTTTTCTAAAAAAAAAATATATTCTTTAGTGAACAATACAATACATTAAGAATTGGAAAGAAAAATAAAATTGTATTCAGCTGCAGCATCCCTTCTCTGCTTAGGGTCAGGCCAGAGACTCCCATCCCATTCATGCAATATGAGCCCTGTTCATGCAGAGGGGGGAGAAAACCCTTGTCTGCCTCATCCATCCCTGGCAAGCCTCAATTGTGATATCCAAATGAGTTTCCTCCATGGCGTGGAGGAGGTGAACATGAATGTAGCAGTCTCAGCTGTAGACCTTCCACTGCCATACTGGGAAAAAAAACTCCTTGATAGGGGTTTAGGAAAGGAGAAAATGCAGGCAGAAAGATGGTGCTGAATCCGGGGCTGTTGGTGAATCAGTCATGAACCAGAGGAGCCCAGTGGAAACTGACAGTGTGTGGCTTCTCTGGTTGTGTTGGCTCCCTCTGGTTGAGTTGGTATATGGGATCTCAGAGACCATTGAGGTAACCAGCAGAAGCATGGTGTCGTATGGACCAAGGAGGGCATGTCAGTCGAGGACCGCTTGGAGGATGATGGCAGCACACATGGTCACATTCCCACCTCGCTGGCTAGGGACATTCGCAATGGTTCGTTGGTCAGTTATGCTCCCTCCTCCTCCTCCATTTAGTGAGGTTGAAGCCTGCCTCATCAACAAAGATGAACTTCTATTTCAAAGATTCTCTACAAAAGATAACACACACTACAGTAAGTGACTAGTTTAAAACACATTGCTAGGGTACACAAAAGAGGAGGCTATAAATATAGTTGATTCTATGTTATATAGAGCTGTACAATACTGTAATACATATTGTAACTACTGTATGCTCAGATACTTTACAAAGTATGAAAAAATCCATGCCTGAACATATTCCAGGAGTTGGTTTTTAACTCCATTGGAGTTCCTATCAAAAGGAACATGATAGGTCTGTTTCATCATCAACCAGTTCTTTGAAATAATGCAGTCAATTGTAGGAATGCTGACAGCAACAATCCCTTGGAAGGTTTCTTGGTCCTCAATAACCCTTGAATCGTGTTGTTGGCTATAACAATATTGATCATCGTCCTCTCTTGCTCTTCAGAAAATAAGTTTATTCTGCCTCCACCAGGTGGTCACCTCTCACTTCTGGAAAACAAAATACTGCAAGTAAAACCTTATCTTTACAATAGGAACATACAGTAACTATGGGGCAGCAATTCAATGAATTTCAGACAGCATACTATCCATGTAGGTGATGTACATAACAGTGTACAGTACTCCACATTTACAGTAGGGAGCAGTATGACCTGCCTATTTTCCTCTTTGAAGGTTTGTATTACAGAGGCGGAAGTTTGGTTGCATTCCTTGACCGGCTTCTACCATCGACATCCCACACACAAGGACATGGTCAACAAGAGTGACACAAATCTCACTTGAAACCGTTTGTCTCCTTGCTCTTTTTTTCCTGTGGTGGTTGACCCATGGCCCTTTGATCAATCTATCTAAGGCTATGACTGGTGTGTGAACAATTTTGACTTGTAGTGTTTGCATCTGGGGAATTGTGTGCTAAATGTGTTCAACTTAATGATATTGAAGCCAGCGTTTTCTAAATGTGCACATTGTGAAGATACATGAAGGCATTTGTGTGTAGAGTTTTGCTCAAAAAGTGAAATGAATCTGAATCATGTGTCAAAATAGTGGAATAGTTTTAGTAGTTTCTGGAAATGAGTCTGTATTTTGGTATATGGAGGTACGGTTTGGGATATTTGGTTCATAAGTTTGGTAAAAGTGTTTAAGTGATCAAGACAAACTGTACTACTACTTACTGAGTACATTTACAATGCCAGTGTTCCTGCTTGAGCTTTCTTCTCCTCCAGAATTTGAAAACCATAGAACAAAAAGAACTTTTTAAAGATTCTCACCGAAAACACAACCAGATAAAGGAAGCATGTGCAATGCACAATCTGATAAAAACATATTGTGACAGATAAAAAGATGAGAAAATAGTTCAAATAAAAATATCCACTCTAAAAGGAAGTCACATCATGGAGTTCTTAGTAATCACTGTATTAGTTTATTTGATATTGCTATAATTGTGTTGCGTGTTGGCTGTACGTGTGTCATAAATGAGTACCTGAAGTTTAAAGCCTGAAGAGACTCCAGAAGTATCCATCCATCCATCCATTGTCTCCCGCTTATCCGAGGTCGGGTCGCGGGGGCAGCAGCTTGAGCAGAGATGCCCAGACTTCCCTCTCCCCGGCCACTTCTTCTAGCTCTTCCGGGAGAATCCCAAGGCGTTCCCAGGCCAGTCGAGAGACATAGTCCCTCCAGCGTGTCCTGGGTCTTCCCCGGGGCCTCCTCCCGGTTGGACGTGCCTGGAACACCTCACCAGGGAGGCGTCCAGGAGGCATCCTGATCAGATGCCCGAGCCACCTCATCTGACTCCTCTCGATGCGAGGAGCAGCGGCTCAACTCTGAGCCCTTCCCGGATGACTGAGCTTCTCACCCTATCTTTAAGGGAAAGCCCAGACACCCTGCGGAGGAAACTCATTTCAGCCGCTTGTATTCGCGATCTCGTTCTTTCGGTCACTACCCATAGCTCATGACCATAGGTGAGGGTAGGAACATAGATCGACTGGTAAATTGAGAGCTTCGCCTTGCGGCTCAGCTCCTTTTTCACCACGACAGACTCCAGAAGTAAAAAAAAAAAAAAAATGGGAAAAACGTTTCTTCAGTTCAGTTACAATATGGCAGCTTGCATTTTGTGCTCCAAGGACATGCCCCGTGTTCAAGTACTACTAACTTGCAATCAGAGCAACCATATTTGTCTAAATGAATGTGCAGTTTAAACTTTCTGCTCCTTACTCTTTTACAGCATTCCCGCTTGTTTGCAATAACAATGTGAACACAGTGCAAAGCCACCAGGCACGTCCAGGGTAGAGGCAGAGTTGTAAAGGTAACTTCTCTCATGTGGTCTCATTTGATCCCAAGTCACCATAGTGAATATGTGAATACACACCTATTGTGTGCCATCCCTCCAACAACTGGAGGATTCTGGTCCAGATCATCATTGCTGGGTCTCCTTCACTCAGTAATGTACACCTTTTAGCACAGGCAACACAATCTAAAGGAACTTCACCAGAAAACTAGTAAGGTGGGGTTGTGGAGGAGTAGTGCTTCGTGGCTTTGTGTCCAAACCACATCAGTAAATCATGCAGCTTCTACAGAGGCATTTGCTGAAGTTTTCTGTATTTTACTGAGTGAGAGGGAGGCTTATAATATATGGTATATCTAACTTGATTAAAATATCAATCTGACACAAAGTGATAGTTACATAGAGAAAGACAATGAAAAAACAATTATGTTTAATATTGTATCACTTCACATTTTTGATTGAGCAACACAAAACCCTTTTTTCAGTTTGCACAATATACCTTACTAAGAATTCAATAATTCATTACAAGGCACCATTGAGCATTAAGATATTTATGGGAAAGGATCGGATTCAACAACCAAATCCAAAATAAAAAAGGCATTTATTAACAAAGCTTGTATATTGATTCTTCCCAAATTTCCTTGCACTATTTACTTCTCTCCTTTGTGTAGATGTAGTGAGTTAAAGGAACCGAGCCCCACACACAAGATGTTGCAGGGAACTCTCAATGCTAGAAAGCTGTGGTTCTCCCCAGCAGCTTTTGGAAACTGGTGTTTTATGACTAGACTGGCTTTCTCCATCTGACTCGATGATCTGTCATTAGACAGGCAAATTGATATTTGCTCATTTCTCATGATGGAAAGGCCAGAGTCTTCCTCTAGCAGTTACAGCCCCTGCAATGAAGGGGGGAAAAAAACAGCAGATCCTTCTCCCAGATTTTTAATGCAAAGCTACTAGTTGCCTTTTCTTTACTTCTGTTATTTTAATCAAGTTTGTGTATTGTACATTTTCTTCAACTGTCAGGCACTTCCTTGTTAGGTTAAAAATACGTAAACTCCTCCATGCAAAGCTGAGTCATTTAAGTGGGTAAAGAAGATGGTTACATCCAGGGATGCATTGCTTATTTTTACAGTGCAATAACTTGTCTTTATTTTTTTGCTTTCAACGATACATTCAATATATTAAAAAGATGCGTACACATTATACTTTGACGTGCTGTTCTCTTTGAATGCTTTTCCCCCCTTAATGACATCATTCTAATATTGCAATGCATACAACAAAACATGTCTCTTATAGAAATAGTATTTAAAATATTAACATGATATATTCTTTCACATTATCTTTGTGATCGCTGATAGCTGCGACAGGAACTGGAACACCCAACTTAATAAAGATAAGCTCATGTCCCTATTAGTTACCCACTTTTGGCATCTGCTGCAGAGCACTTGGTCACAGAAGTTTATATGTATAGAAATAAAAATAATAATAATAAAAAAAATCATATCTTGCTCAAGTCATTAGTTCACTCATACCAATCTTTATTTCCAAAAGATGGCTAACTAACCTGATGACTGACAATTCACCAATCATGAACAAAATAAACATCTCTTCTTCGGTTTTGTATATACAGTATTTTCTTGTCCTGCTCATATTTCCGTCACACTGCTACAGGATGGTCTGTTAAGGCACACAGCAGAAAGCAAAGGCTGATCTAATGATTGTGCTTTGTCACTCTCGAGCAACCATTTCGAGCTGCAAGAAATGCTACTCCATGGGTAATTAGAGCTGTAATCAAACACTTTAATTAAGCTTTGCATATTTATTGATCCACAGGATTAATAGCAATATATATATATATATACTGTATATATATATTTCATATACTATATATAAATCATTTAGAAGGTCATACCAACTGTACACTATTACAAAAATCAGAAAAGAAATGTGCCATTTAATTTCAGTAAAATGTCTAATTATGAATTAAAATCAAACACACTTTTTGGTAGAAAAGATAAAACCTTTACATAAGATTCACCCTGAATAAAGTATTCCCTTTAATAAAAAAGGACAAAATAAAACTATAAAGCAGGGGTACTCAATCACGGTCCTGGAGGTCCGCAGTGGGTGCAGGTTTTTGCTCCAACCCAATTGCTTAATAAGAAGCACTTACTGCTCAAGTAACACTTCTGCTTCACTTTAGTTGTCTCGCTCGTTAAGATTTTGAACCCTTATTGCTTATTTTAGTCTTAAACAGCTGTAGTCTTGGTTTTTAATTGTTCCTTATTAGCAGTAACATGCAAATGACAAAAGAGACCAGCATTTCTCCATTTAGCTTGTTACCATTTACACCTGTGTGTATTTATCGTGCACTAATAGGTTTAATTAAATATTTGGAAGGAAAGTGAAGAGAAAAAAGTGAAGGACTAAGAATCACTCATCCATTTTAGCGTTCAGATCATTCGGATGATATCCTTAGAAAGAGGAAGAAAATCCAGGATATGAGAATGACCTGACATAGCAGAGTAAAAGCACTTACGAGCCATGAAATTAAATTATTGGCAAGAATTGCTTTCTAATTAAGCAACCGGGTTAGAACAAAAACCTGCAGCCACTGCGGACCTCCAGGACCGTGATTGAGTACCCCTGCAAAAGGTTTGCAGTAAAGATTAGAAGTAGCTGATGTCATCACATTTTTTCATATTAGTTTTACATACTTTTTTAGAAAAAAAAATCTTTTTTTTTTTTTTTTTTTTTTTTTTTACAATCCTGCTTTTTGTTTTTAAGAAACAAACGAAAAAAAACAAACAGTTAAAACCAGCACAGTTTTCAGCATTACACAGCAGTCTCCTCCACAGAAACTTTTACTTACTCAAGGTTCCAAACGTCGTAGGATGAGTTGTGGAAGTGCCTATGGTGCCATATGCTGTAGAAGTGCTTTCAATAAGGTGCTGAAGCCAGCTGCAATTATACCAGTATCACACTATGTACATATTCACAACATTTTCTCTTGGTATACCAATAATTCACAGTGTCTTCCTTAATTCAGAGACATTCCCTTTCTTACAACAATGCACAATGACCAATGTGGAAACCTTCACATATATGTCATCCTTTTGGTAAAAATATGACAACAGTCTTCACTTTTAAGACTGTCTAATAAAATAAAACATGAACTGCAGTAGATTTCAGTGGCATTCCCATGTCAGATGTGCTATCCTGAGCTCTAGAAAGTAATCGAATCAGGCAGCCAGGTTACCAGGACCTGTGTACTTTGATAAAAAGAAAACAACACCTTTGATCAGGCAACCTAGGAAGGCTTTTGTCTCTTACCATCCAAAAATGGCACTGCCTGAATAAGAGCTGATCAGATAGTTTTCCTGAAGCAATAAAGTAAGAAAGAACTGGCTCAGCAAGTTTTTACCCTGGATTTGGAAATGTCTGATGTCTTCATAATGACGCTGGCCCTTGTCTCATGGCCTGGTCGGTTCACTGAGGAGCTGAGTGCAGCCTGCTGGGGGATTGTTTCTGAAAGGGCTGTCCATGGAGTGGAGCTGTAGGCAATTAAGGGAGACTCTTCTCGACTACTGATCACTTTAAAATTGGTCTTTCCAGTTGTCACAAAGGTGGCCATGCTTGGCAACTGGCAAGTGCTGCTGATAATTCCTTTGTTGTTTAAGAAAGGCTTCCCTTCCACTCCACCAGTCTGCCATATTCGGATACCCTATGGAATTTAAGTAAACAAATTAGTAAAGAGAGGAGCACATTCTTCAATATTCAAATGACTCAATAAGCTGCAACACATTCATTAGAATTACCAGTATTAAATGAAAGCAGAGTTATATTAAGGTGTGGGTTTACTATTTATTAAGCTATCTTTTTTTTTTTTTTTTTTTTTTAACAATGGTGGCATATTCTCAATACCCAGCAACAGTTCAGTTAGATTCCACTGTGAAGTAAGCCACAAGAGGTGGCCCCATGTTGAAGTAAATTACTTAGAGTTTCAGCCATTATTCTGTGATGAATGATGGCAGTATTAAAAACAAAAACAAATCTTTGCTCTGAAACAAGTACATTATCTACAGTATATGAGGGGGGACCCAAAAATAACCGGAATTTTGTTGTTGTTAGGTTGGTACTTGTAGTACGTGGTTGGGCCGCTAGGGCAATCTAGTTACACTCCTCACAAGTCAGTCTGCCAAGTGCCATCAGTCTGGAAGGTTGTGCTTGTGTTCAGTGAATTTTTTTGTAAAAGTAGTTTTATGCAAGCGTCGTTTTTTTACGATGGCCGATTATCGTCAGCAACGCACGACAGTGAAATTTTGCTTTCTTCTTGAAAAAAGTGTTGCAGAAACTATTGTTATTGAAATGGTATGACAACCCTGAACCACCCACCCTACTCACCGGATTTAGCTCCGTGTGATTTCTTTTTGT
Organism: Erpetoichthys calabaricus; assembly: GCF_900747795.2. Taxonomy (NCBI): domain Eukaryota; kingdom Metazoa; phylum Chordata; class Cladistia; order Polypteriformes; family Polypteridae; genus Erpetoichthys; species Erpetoichthys calabaricus. The sequence goes on along the minus strand of NC_041398.2, from coordinate 144,251,388 downwards.
TCCCTCGGATGAAAAAAGACTTGAAAGGAAGGCGTTTTGCTGACATCGAAGAGGTAAAACAAGAAACGACCAGAGCATTAATGGGCATTACTTCAGACGAATTTAAAAAATGTTTCGAACAATGGAACAAACGGTTAGATAAGTGTATTTCCGCCAATGGAGAATACTTTGAAGGAGACTAATTGTAGTTTGTACAGAAAATTAAATAAACACGTTTTAAAAATATTTCCGGTTATTTTTGGGTCCCCCCTCGTATAGTAGGTGAACCCTTTGGAAATAGATTTGTACATAAATGAGGCTATCTTTAAAATGATGCCATTTAAAAGAAACATCTGCTGATGTGAAACATGGCTAGCAAAAACATATCTCAGAAGATGTACAATCAAGAAATGTTGATCTGCATAAAGCTTTAGAAGGTTACAAAGTAATTTCAGAGTTTAGATATTCCTAATTCTGGAGATAAACTGTGTATAAATGGAGATGATTTAGTACTATGGCTACTTCCCAAGAAGTGGGCACCCAGCCATGATGACTCAAAAGGCACAACACAAAATGCTCAAGAACACAAAACAAGAACCCTACAGTAACAGCTGAAGGCTTGAAGGAATCATTGGCACATGTCAAAATTTCTGTTCATGAATCTACCATACACAAAACATTGAACAGGCATGGAGTCCATGGCAAGACACCAAGGCAGAAGTCACTGTTCTTCATTAAGGGGGAAAAAAAATCACTGCAAACCTGAAGCTTGCCAAAGACCATCTTGACCTTCCACAGTGCTATTGGGAAACTGTTTTGTTGACTGAATTGTTTGAGAAAAATATATAGAAGTATGTATACCGCAAAAAGGGCTCTGCATACCAACGTGAAAACATCATATCAATGGTGAAGTACAGTGGAAGAAGCATCATGATTAAAGGCTGCTATGCTAACTTGGGGCCTGGGCAGCTTGCCATCAGTAGGGGGAAAAAGAATTCCAAAATTTATCAAAGAATCCTACAGGATAATATCAGGGTGGCTGTCCACCAGCTCAAGCTCAGTAGAAGCTGGGTGATGCAGCACAACACTGACATTAAACATCAAAGTAAATCTACTACAGAATGTCTACAAAAAAAAGAAAACCATATCCAAGAGTGGCCCAGTCAGAGCCCAGGCTAACCTAATAGTGATGCTGTGGAGTTATCTCAAGAGAGTTGTTCACACCAGACATTCTAAGAGTATAGTTGAGCTGAAGTAGTCCTGTAACCAAGAACAGTACATAACTCTTCCTGAATGTCATGCAGGTCTGATATGCAGCTACCAGAAGTGCTTGGTAGAGCGAGCATACTGCTGCCAAAGTAGGTTTGACCGGTTATAAAATCCAAGGATTTGCTTAATTTTTCCACGGCATACTGTGAATGTTTGATGGTTGTGTACAATAAAAACATGAAACGTTATAATTGTTTGCATGTTATTAGCTTAAGCATATTGTGTTTATCTACAGTATACTTGTGTCTTAGATGAAGATCAGATCACATTTTATGACCAATTAATTCAGAAAACCAGGTCATTCCAAAGGGTTCACAAACCTTTTCTTGTCACTGTATACAGTATATATGAGTCCAGAGTATTCCTGTAATGTACACGCTTGTCTTCATACAAAACTGGAATTTTTGTGGCGCAAACAGTACTACACCATGATAAGGACATTTAACATTTGTTTTCAGTTTCTCTTAAACGTAAAACCATTCGATAATAAAATGTGATACTAACTATTAAATAACATGAGATTTTGTTTTTTAGACACTCTAATATTTCTACTGTATACTAAGACACCTAAAGCTATGTTTTTTTTCTTCTAAAATTTGTATAAAATGCAACCTGACAAAGGAACCCAGGAGTCTGAAGCTTAGTGGTTTGCAAACTTCAGCAATCGAATAATAGAAAATGCAGGTGGCAAAGTAGTAATGCTGCAAGGAGATCATGGGTTCACGTTTTGGTTTATCCCTGCATGGACAGCTATTTGAATAGTGAGAAAAAGCACTATATAAAATTGTAAAGAATTTTTCTTCTTCTTATTACTATTATTATATTCCATCATTTGACATAAAAACACCAATATTTCAATCACTCATTTTCTAATAATTATCTACAACAACCTTAAGCCTAAAATTACCTTCTGAAAAAAGTTTGATTGCCTCAAAGTGTTCATGTAGCTGTATAAGACAGCTGCCTGCAGTATTTTTGCATTCATAAAACTACTGCTTCAGTGTCTGACAGAGGGAGTGGAAACTTTGCTGTTTATCATCTGCTGCTGAAAGTCAATTCAGATACTGTATATAGTGCTTGTAGAAAAGTACACAATAACTAAAAATATTGAATACAATACAAGGTGCTGTAGTGTTGTGGATTTTAAATTTTATATTTTATTTTTTGGCCACACAAACAAAAAACTTAATTTTACAAGGACAGTTAACATTAAAGCATCTTCTTTTCCTGAATTGTATCAGAAATCAATCACTGTAACATCTGTCTAAACAAGCAGAAGCTCGGGAAATGGCTAAGATGCATCGGCTGTATTGATTTCTTTATAACATGCCAACAGATGGGCACCTGGGACAAGGAATTGCCAAACTGATTTACAGTTTGGGAAAAGAAGGTAAAAGGACAGATCAAAGAGTGTGAGTGAGGACATCCATCATATCAAGAGCCAGCCAATCAGATGTGTGTAACATCACATGTTCCAGAATCCCATGTGGAATTTTAAAGTACAGTAAATATAGCTTGTCCAAGAGACAAAGACAGTGCAACTTCAGGAGAGGGTGACAGCGACATCAGAAGAAGGTGAGAGACGTGTGACTGTTTTCATCTGATCTTCAGCTAAAGCATTTCATGAACAACATTGATTCCTGGGTCAAAAGCTGCCCTAGGATACTCATCTTTAACATCTCTAACTTTTCGTAAGCTTTTTGTATAGACTATGACTAGAAGATGGCTACTCTTAACACCAAAGGAATCCTGTTACCAAGATGTATCAATAAAGAACATACAAAGTTCACAAACTATAACTGAAGGAGTCCTGAAGAAAAACCCATTGAAGTCAGGAGTGCTTCAAAAGACCATCTCAATTTCTGATGATGATTTGTGACTTATATCAGGACTTCAGGAATCCTGGAAGGAAAAATCTGTTTATTCTGTTTTGGATATAAATATATATCTTATATACTTGGATTTAGGTTCATTCAACTTTACAATAGCTTTCTTTGTACTTTATTTATAAATACTTATTACTCTTTTGAGCTAGGGGTGGCACTGCTGTTTGGGTTGGTTTATTGCAGTGTGTTTGTACTTTTTTGCTATTTAATTATTAACTTAAATATTTCACTGTTAAAGGACTGTGATTTGTTGTTTTATTTCGTCAGCATGTTGTGAGTGCTCTGTGGTCTTGATTACATTCAGGTTTACTGTCAGTTTTCATCTAATTTTTATTTATCATGTCTTTCCAGGACATTGAAGAGATCTACGCTAAAGTAAACTTCCAAAAGATTCCTGGAACTGAGGCTCACTATATTACAACATAATAAAAAAAAAACGAAAAAAGAAAACAAATGTTGTAGTTAAAATGTTTTCCAGTAAGTTAACAAAGCTCATATACTTGTATTTCTCTCACTAAGTGATCTCTTTCAAAAAAAACAAAAAAAAACAAAAAAAAAAACCATAAAAGTAAACCCTAGTTTAACTTGAGCGCTACTAAAAAATGTTGTAATCTTCTGAAATGTTACTTTTAAGAAGTTGCCTTTTCTCCAGTTTGGACAGCACATATACTTCATACTACTGGTTTACACTTCCATTCATTCATCCATTTTCTAGGTCAACTAAGTAATTTGAAGAGACATTGAGACCCTGAACTTTTCCTAACATTATAGTGCACAAGGGAGGAATGACCTCTTAAAGGACTAAACTCCCATGTGTTTGTTTTGATGAAGAAAAGCTCAAAGAAAAGACACACAGACGTGAAAAATATGCAAATTTCACAAAATGTCTGAACCTACAGTACGTCTCTGGAGGCTCAGGCAGCAGAACCAACCACTGCACCACCATGTCACCCTGGATTAAAATGCATCTACCCATGACTGATATTGTAATACAGAGTCCTGTTGTCAACTCCCAATGAGTTTTCCGATCACATTGATTTTCCCTAGATGCTCCAGTTAGCTCCTTCAACTGAAAGACATGCAGATAAATCTAATGACTCCGACTCTAAATTGGCCCTGTACAAATCAGTATTGATGCATGTGCATGTGTATGTGTAAGTGTATCCTACAATGGACTGTTGTCCAGTCCAGGGTCAGTTCTTGCCCTGTGATAAATGCTATCCTGCCAAGCTTCAGTGCACTGTGAACCAATACGGCTATAAGTATACAGTGGTGCATAATTCTTAGAACAATTCTAACTTTGAATAGTCCAGAGTTCAAACCCTAAATTCAAAAGAAATTTGATCTAGAGTTTGAACGATACTTCTATGATTAAACTACGTGCACAGTGAAAAAATGCAGCAACAGATGGTGGTTACATAGCAAGCGTAAATGTTATCTGTTGTGGGACCAAGTCCTCTCTCACTCTCGCTGTGAAAGCATCTCTTGTGTTTCTTGTGTTTTCAGTGCTTTTTTCCACTTTTTGGTGACTTTGGTTATATTTAACCATGGCATCCACACTGGACATCAACACTCCTCACTAAGGTACAATAAATGCAATTTTCATTTCATTATACAGTATTTACATATTTTATTTATTGTTTTAATTTATTATTTAGGGCATTTAATTGTGTTATTTTTACCTCAAATTATGTGCATTTGCTGTTTAAGATTATTGAAATAGTGTAAAGGTGCATTATAATAACAACATCTAGTTTAGGAGGTATATTTTCATGAAAACATTCCACAAACATTGTCTAACTAGATATCAGAGTTCATTTAATTATACAAATTAGTGTCTATTTAAGAAACCATAAAGAAAACACTCCACAACATCATAATGGACTTTTCTTTGGTAATTTACATCCAGACATAATAAGCAATAAAATGGTACATGGATATATAGAAGATTGATGAGATACAAATAAAATCAATACAGATGAATACTCACTTCTTTAGTGTCTTCATCACTGTGTACGCTGTCAGTTTCACTTTCTTTATAAAAGAAAAGAAAAAACAGAAGTCAATAGCTCAATTGTGACAGACACTGCAAATAAAAAAATAAATAAAAGAAACATTGTTTTAGTTAATCTGATGTAATCAGATGCATTGCAGCCATTGTAACTTTCATTACCCTAAAATTCCAACATTTATATAGAAAGCAAACAAAAATACAAAAAATGGTAGGATGTGAATATATCATTTCAATCTCTCCCATACCTTTAACTGCAAATCATTAAAGAAAGTGAATTTTTAAAAATACCACCAGCATATAGTCTTTGCACGATGTGATTAGCTTGCAAGAGTCACTTTCATTTGGCTTTCATATAGACCTGCCAAAAAGGCCTCTTAAAAAACTCAATGTGCACAATCATACTCTTGGATACAAACATACAGTGCCAATAACAACTATTCAATCCCTAGGAAGATTCACATTTTATTATTATGAAACACTGAATTGCAGATAAATTAATTTAACTTTTTTGATACTGATCAATAGAAAAAGACTCTTTAAAGTGAAAGTGAAAACAGATCTCTGCAATGTAATCTAAATTAATTACAAATATAAAACACACAATTGATCACATATGTATTCGGGTCCTTTAATATGACATTCCTTAATCATCACTGGTGCAGACAGTTGGCTTTTGAAGTCACATAATTAGTTACAGTATATGGAGATCACCTGTCTGTAGTGAAAGGGTTTCAGTTGACTGAATTTAAAAGCATTTCTGAACCTAGTAGGTTCAGCTAGTGGCAAGTTAGTATTGTGACTTAACCATCACAATGAAGACAAGCAGCTTCATGAAAAGGAGAAACATGAACAAGTCCAGGGATGGATACAAGATAACATCCAAGTTACTGCATATCTGTTAGAGTTCAGTTAAATCAAACTTGGGAGAAGGTTGGTAGGCTTAAATAATGTTGTTTCTCAGCTGGACCAGGGGTTGGTGCGGTCATCTGACCGTCTCTCTTTTTGTCCCTCTACAGACCAGCAAAACAGTGCTGTCACCACCATCCCTCCCCTCTGATGACATCACTTCCGTTCTTACGTGAGGACATCTTCCTTCTGAAAACACACCTACCTATGAAATAACTTCCCCTTCCACCCACCCTGGACCATGCCCTTCCTATCTCCGTCATATAAATACCTCTGTTTTCCCATCTGTATTCAGTTCTGTTTTGAACTCTGTTGCAACCATGAGTTTCTTTTGCTGCATTTTTCAGTATACGGGTTCCCTAAACCTGTTTGAGACTCCTGTTCTCATTTACACTGGCCATTCACAAAAACTGAGTGATTGTACAAGAAGACTACGACAAGTGAAGGAGGCCACCAAGAGACCTATGATAATTTTGAGAGACTCTGAAGGAAGCTTGAGGAAGGTTCTATGGTCTGAGGAGACCAAAGTTGGGCTGCTTGGTCATTAGACTAAACAGCATGTACATTATCAAAAACATATCACCCTCACTGTGAAACATTGCTAGTGCAAAACCTGATGCAGTCTGTAAGAAACCTATGCCTTGGGAGATTTTTGTTTCAGCAAGGAAAGCCAAGCCTACACAAAAATGGCTCTAAAACAAACATGTTAATGTAAAGTTGCAGAGTCAGAATCCAGATCTCAATCCAATTGAGAATTGGTGGCCACTTGAAAAGGTTGTTCACTCACAATCTCCATGCAATCTGTCAGACATTGAGCAGCCTTGCAAAAAAGAATGGGAATAAGCTTCATCGATATGTGCAAAGGTGACAGAGACCCATGGAAACAGACCCAAGGCTGAAATTTCTGCCAAAGGTGCATCTACAAAATACTGACTTGAAGTGGGTGAATACTTTGCAGTTAATTTGGACCACTTTGTAGCGATATATTTTCACTTCTTCATTAAAGAGTCTTTTTCTGTTGATCAGTGTCAAAACCAGCCAACTTAAATCCCTTGTGCTTCAAAGTTTCGTAGTAATGAAATGTAAAAAGAGGGTAAATATTTTCTATAGACACTATATCTCTAATCATAATTCAATTAAAATGTAGCAGATTTTAGCACTAAATTGGTTTTAAAGGAAATCACCATAGGAAGAGGTTACAGATTCCAATAAGCAATTGGGAAATTTAACCTAATGATTATATTGTTAATTTTTCAAACACAGTGCAGTTTGTAGTAAACACTTAGACAAACATTAAGACCAACTATAATTAAACAGTTCTGTCATAGGGGTAAACATTTTAGCTCTCTCAGTATTGATCATAGGCTTGTTTTGAACTCTTTTTGCTCTTAAAAAGGGTTAATTGCACAGGATCCACCATAAATCCTCATATTTGGACAGCTGAACTCAAGAGAGCCTCAACATTGTCAGAATCCCTTCCCAGCCCCACACGAATTGGTGCATCCCCTTCTGCTTGTTAAGAAAATACATTAGCAAGTTACTAAAGCTTAAACATTTTCAAATGATCCAAAGATACAAATGAGATTATATCCCCATAAATTACAATCAAGACGTGACTGTTCACAAATCTGAAAGATCTACATGATGATGGAACAAATACTAAGCAGAGAAGTGTTGGTATGTATACAGAAGAAGTAGCACATCACAGTCTGTAGTATTTCACTACCCTTTATTTTCCTAACTGAGAAAAGCGTAATGAATTATTATTATTATAAGTTTGCAGCAGGCTTGGACACTTTTGTTCAGTGAAAGCTTTCAGCTAATTTTAAATCTCAATATTCAGGTGACAATAATATCCATGCATGTGCTTGTAGAATGAATACAGCAGGAAGTGATGAATGTGGGCAGTGAAAGAAACATTGAATAGAACAAATAAAACATATATTGATACACCAATTCAAAAATAAGTAAACTGCATATAATGATACATTCAGGCATAATAAATACTTTGCTTTTAGAACAAAGGAAATGGAGACACTTAATGTATACTACTTGTCAAACGTCTAAGCTTGTGTGGTAAAATATTTAAAAAACTGGTGGTCTGTAGAATGATTTTATGAAAATTTCAGGCTACTCCCTAAAGATGTATACTTCTTCAGCTGATTTTCAAGATATGAAATGAGCCATCTGTCTGTCTCCACATGTGATCATGAACTGCTCTACAAGCATTTACTTGCTTAGTGGCCTCTTGGCAATAAATAAAGAAAGCCATGTTAAAACCCACACTTTTAACAGCAAACGCCAACCACTTTGAGACTATCTCATAACACACTCTACTACCTTGTCCTAGTGCCAAATCTTAAGATACCCTGGTCCAGTTACATTCAAGCTCCCCACATCACATTTGAAAAGCCCTTTGAAAACTAGGATTACATTCTAGGACTTGGTTTGACAATACATAGGAGGCCTTACAAATGACACCGACTTTCAAGATGTATTAAATAGACACAAAAACAACTTATGATCATCTTAAGTTAAATATGTTTAATCAGAGGTGGCAAAGTGGTTAGCTTCGCTATCTCACAGATCTAGTGTGTCAAGTTAGTAACCTATGCCTGGTTGTGTTGTTTGTGTGGAGTATGCATGTTCCTCCAATGTCTGGATGTGCTTTTCTCCAGGCCCTATGGATTCCTCTCACATCTCAAACATGTGCAAATTAAGGTTGCTGCTTGGCTTGTCAACGATGGTGCCAGGTTAAGCCCTGACCCCAGCAACAGTGGAACTGATTAAGCAGGTTTGCGAATGTGACATCAAAATAAAACTATTATTACTCAAATAATTTTTTAAAAGGTGCCTTAAGTTTTCATGTGCAGGAGGCCAGTCTTTATGAAATGGTCTTATGACTGAAGTTCAAATGCATAGACTCACCTGCATATGAAGAAACTGGTGAGATCTGTAACGGATAGGGATGACTGGAAGTCACTGACTGATCTTCACTTTCCGTTATCACCTCAATTACCTGGCATACATCGGGTGGGTTGGTGAAGATCACTTGGTCTTCCAGTACACTGTGGGATGTCGTCTGGCTGAACTCTTGAAAGTTATAAAAAAAAAAAATTAATAATATGCTTAAGGTTAGGTAATAATTGCACTTTCTTAAATGTTAACAGCTTTCACACGCATGCTGTTACACTTCAAAATTTTACATTTGATGCTTTATAATCAAACTTCTTGCTTTAATTTTTGGACGTTAACCACTGAGAAAACAATCAATTCAGCTTGACAATAATCAGTTCAGCAATCAGCATATGAAGGTTTCCAACACTATCTGCTAATCCCACCTACTGTCTATCTTTTACATCTTCACAAGTTGTAAATTCTACACAAGGGAATCCACTGTACATTTTTTAGCAAATTAACAGGTTCCAAATAAGTCAGATTCAGATAGTAACTTTTATTTGCCAATTTTAGTTTAAAGTGAAGTGCAGATGCTGCCCTCCTTCAAATGTACTTGATGTGAAGATTTTCCTTGTTCTCAGATAGTCTTACCACAAGCTTGCTGTATTTTAGTCAGTCACTCAGTGTATCTCTCTGTGTTTTTGTAATTGCTTTGTTTTTAAATTGTGTATTTCAGTTCTATCATAGGTCAATTACTCACTTTGGTTCATAAATTGAATAACAATAAAGTTTAGGAACCTTTGCTATTCTGATATTATTTTTGTTATCTCTTATGAAATGCACCTGTTATTGATCAGACCAACTATAAGGTTGGGAGATTTAACTGCTAAAATCCAAGACACATTATAAACTCAAAAAACCCCAAAACTATTGATCACAGAGAATAATGGTAATGGGCTTTTCCGATTAAAATGTCAGAAAAACAAAAGAAATTGTGCAAATCATAAAATACATTCTTGTTCAATCCGCATTTAGCATGCAGTAATTCAACTAAAAATGTTTCATCATTCAATATTAAAATATATAAATTTGTCTAGAAATGCCAAGCCAGGAACTTGGCTTCTGGTAAACAGATGGGTGTGATCCTATACATTACTAAGATATGTAAAATTATATCATTGTCGTAGAGCACATCTGCTCGTCTAATATTCAGCTACTCACTATTGCACATATTTCATACTATCTGCCAGGTGAAATTTAATGAAATCTTTAGTATAACAGTTTAGGATCAAATTTGTGAAACTAAACAAAAACTGGAAACCAAGTCATCTAGGTCCTTCAAACTTGTGATGTGTGATTTCAATTTATGTGAACTGGAATTAGCATTGCCACACACCAGTACATTAATATTAATATTAGGGGGGAAACATACTGGACAAATATGATGGAAACATCTCTGATGCTTACAAAATCCCACTGCAGCAGGATGTGTCTAACCACAACATTATTAACTAACTACTACGTAACAAGAAGGAACTGAAACGAGAAGTTTGAGCCATAAGAAAAACAGAGGACAGGAGCAATGACAGTATTGCAGAACTACTGGGATTCTTCTTCTGTGCAGACTAGGATATGCTGAAATTCTCACAGACATTGAAAAAGGCTGATTATGCCATCAGAATATGAATTTCTTGAACAGAAATATGACTTCTCAAAAAGTCCAAAGCAAGTCTGAAAACTAGACCAGGTGTTAAAAAATGGGGGACCAAACAGACAAGGGCCACAAGCTCTCCACTAATGAACTAAATAACTTTTTAGAAGATTTGAAACCAATCACTTTAGTATCCAGAATAAGCAATTAAGGGAGATGCTTTGTAAAAATGCTAGAAACATTCCTGTGATGGAGCTTAGCTCAGCTGAAGTGGACAAATCTCTAGGTCAGGTTGAAACCAACTGGGGTGTGGGGGCAATAGGCATATCTGGGAGATAATCAACTGTCCCCGGTTTTTCACTTGTTTTTTTAACTGGTCCCTGAGCTGTGCAAGCAATCAATAATTACCACAGTTCCCATGTAGTCTGAATGACTATGAGCCGGTAGCAATCAGCTCCATAACAAGGAAATCCTTTAAACATTTAAGGGACAAACATCTCATTGACACAATGAGTGTGTTTACATGCACTTGCAAAACCAGAATAAGCGAGTTACCAATTATGGCTGAATTATGGTTTCCTAAAAAAAAACCCAGTCACTTGCATAAGTCCCTTTATCAACTTCTCCTTTGGCAAAACACTAATTGAAAACACTCAACAACATATAGAAATGCGATAAAAAAAATAATAAAAAAAAACGATATTGTGAACACTGATGTTTTTTACTTTTAAAAGTAACTTAGTTACATTACTCATTACTTACAGAAATGTAACTAAATATATTACATATATAACTACTATAACAGGAAATGCATTACAAAGAGTGCATTACTTTTGTGTTACCTTTTCTTCTTTTGTATGAAAAACTGCACATTTCACTGGCCAGCAGTTATTAAATCCTAAGCCCATATTTGAACCTTCATGAAACTGACTAGAAACACAGCCAAACGTAATAATTTTCCTGTGCTTTATAAATATGTTTAGTTCTTCATGTGCTTTGAAGTAAATCACATTCTGCCCTCTAATACATCCATGACCTGAGCCACCAATGATTTGCAGCACAGCCACTGTGTCACCAGATCATACCGTTCTGACATGGCTACAGCAAATTGCTGGATCAAAACTAAACTGACACTTTATTATTATGTTTTTTCTACTGGATTACATGCAGCACGTTGTCTGCTTGTCTATGTATTTGAGCCCTGCAAAGAAGCTGCGTACCAGTATGTCTGCTGGAATAATAAAAAAAAACACAAGCATTGCATTAGGTTACTTGTTATTTTAAAAATTAACCACACTACAATAATGCATGTTACTTTTAACAGATTATCCCCAACACTGCCCCCACAATTGTGAGGCAGGCTTAACAAAAGCAAATCTGCCTACCTTGACACTGACAGTTTTGAGTATTTTAAAATGGTATTTACAACTTCCCAAAATAACGGTGCTACCTGTTTCATTGGAAGCAAATGTGGGTGCAATTACACAATAGCGTTTCTTTACACATTTTCCAAATCTATTTCTTTCTAAATGAGCTTCTAGCAGAAGTGCAATATCAATTTTGTTTTAATGCAATATGTCTAAACAACATGCTTTATTTTGACATAAATTGAGGTTGTGCACTTTCTTAATTCGAGTATGTGGGATAAAAAAAAAATAAAAGAATGAAAAAGACACAAGTGGAAGAAACTGAAATGATACAGGAGGAAAATCTAAGGCAAAATTAGGGCAAAAATCATACCCTGCCCAACATTCACAACCCCCCTCCCCCTGAGTACACCAACACCCCCAAGATCAAATAACTACAAAAGAAAAAAAATAACAAGACAGCACAATGCCCTAAAAACAGAAGACCGTTAATGTGGAAGGTGAACTAACTCGCAAACACCCAACATCATGGAGACACAGCAACCTGTACAAACAGCATATAACATTAATAAACCAACTATAAAACCTTCAAATCAAGGAGAAAGTGTCCCCAAAAGCAATGTATCAATCTATGGCATTACAGAGAGAGAGAGAGAGAGAGAGAGAGTTTGGAAGCATGCATCAATACAGCGCATTGCTGCAATCACCACATGATGAACCACCTCAGGATCCCAATTAGAACCTGAGTGTAGCTGTGCAACGGGTGACATCTCAGTACCACACTAGTTTTTTTTTTTTTTTTTTTTTAAACAGTGCCTGGAGTGCCAATCCTGCCACAAACCCCTGAATTTTCCTTTGCAAGTCTAAGGGCTGGATGCAGATCTTTAGGCATACCGGAAATGGAGGGGAGGCCCTAGGATGATCTGATCTGTTTTGCTTTCTGTGTTGACAGAATAAAACTTCTTTCTTCAACCTGTATTAGGTGTGAAGTCTGGGAAAAACCACAAGTCAGATTTGTTACAGCTGACTTTGAATTCTGAAAAAACTCTTAATATCTGGACTCAGTTGGTGAATATTAGTGGCTTTGCAATCATGACCTGTGGCTTTAAAGTGGACATATTTGAGCTGTAAACCCTGTGGGCTCTTATAATCTCAATCTGGCCAGGTGCCAGTTGTGGAAGCCACTCTCAATAAAAGCTCTAGAGTCTTCTCCCTTAACCCCCTCCAGTAAATGTGTTGTATGGATGTTGTACCTTCTCGAGCAATTTTCTAAGCCACTTAGTTTCTGGTTCAAGGTAGTACAGTAGCTTCAGTCTTGAGAGTCATAATTCTCAACATGGCGTGCACTGAAGCTTTTCAGGGCAACCGTTGCAACTCCAAGATTAAGTTTCTTCTTTAACAGCTACTATTTCAGCTTTGATTTCTGAAAAAAATCTTAAATATTAAATTATTCAGCTGCAAAGTAATTTTCAGGATTCAATTACATAGCATTTCTATGGTGTTTGAGTTGAGAGACTCACAAGCCGATTCATACTACAAAGATTTCTTTGATGAATCCGAAGCAGCAGAGTGAAGTCTGCAAGATGAAGAAGCCATTATTCGAAGGCCCACAGTATAGCTGTTCACGAAAATAAAGTATAACTATGGATTGCTTCAGTGTAAGACTGAGAAAAAGATTAAATTGGAAGACTAAGACTCAGAGGAAAAACTTGGGCTGCCATTTTCACTGAGGTGTAATGTGACTTCAGAGGTCTATTTTTGTAAAGCAACATGGTTTTGTTGCACTTGTAAAGAGCAGATCTGTATCAAACCGAGCAATATCTGAACAGATTCTTTCAGCCGTAAGAAGGAATAATGCAATCGACTGAGCATTTGCCTCAAGGAATTGATCTTTGTGTACGCTTCCTCTGTCTTCTACCCTTGGATACTGGAAGTCTGTGCGAAACTAACAGGGTGCAACAAACAAGCACAGACTACAAAATCCTTTACTGCAACAGGTTTACATGGTGAAGCAACTGGGCTACTCGCAGAGAAGTCAACCTGTGATAACCTGGTTTCTCAGAGACCAACATCCTAATTCCTGATACTGGAAAAAGGGTTTACATGACATTTTGGAAACCAAGTTTCTATGCATAAGTGGGTTATTAGTGCGTTTACATGAACTTTAAATGTAAGCCCTTTCAAGATAGCTATCAATTTTTTTTACTGTGCGAAGACAAGAAAACATGTATTTTAAAGTTTAAGGTTCATGTACTATATGCTAAGCAAAGAAAGTAAAACTGGGCCAATAGGCAGCATGGACACTCAACTCAGGAAAACATTTCTAATCTGCTCTTACAAACATCATTTCTAGGACTTTAGTACAGGAAAGGCAAATAATAATGGATTATAAGTGAACTAGGTGAACTATAACTATAGTACTAGGGGAACTATAAATTCAGAATACTGAATTTCTTTTACAAGTCTCTTTACAATAATACATTACTTCATCAATGTTATTTTTACCTTTTCATATATTCTTCTCCTACGACTATTACAAATTACAAACAAACAAGTATATGTCCAAGATTCAAAATTGGTCTGATTATTGAACCTGAAGGGAGGTATCCAAGAAAGACCACCACATACTGTACAATAGCAGCTGAGCAGGATTTGTGAGCAAGCTAAGAAAGCAGTGTGACAAATGTCAATACACTAATATTTTTTGAGGATGTGCATTGAATCACATCCTATTTGGAAAAGTTTCTAAAATGGTGATTAGAGTTAAAGGAGCTGTGAAAGTTTTATCATTTTCCAAAACAAGGGAAAAGTAGATGTCCTAAGTAAAACATAAGCTTCAGACAAATCCAAAACATGTGGCTAAGCGAGGCTGGGCCTTGGTGGAGCCTCTAAAATGCATGATCTTATCTTGGAGAAATTTTGGAAGGTTTGAACTTGATAGAGGGATATGATTATACAGTATTAGGCAATATCTACCACAACAAGTAAACAAAATCATTTAAGAGATGAATACAAAATTAAAATCTTCTAGTGTTGTTTTAAGGAGTACAAGGTTATGCAGTATTACAGGTTTAAATATTATTTAGACATTACGACTTTGTCTACACAATTTTTAATAACATTTTACCATTGAATTATATAGTGGCAGTTTAGGAACTTGAGGTATACCACTACAGTGCTATGTGACGGTGTGGGTTGGCTCTCACTTCTTTTTGGGAGCCACTTAAACCCGTCACTGTCAATAGTCATAACCAAGATCAGCCCGGCAAATGAGGACACACATATGAAGCAAGGGGTAGGTGCAGAAAGTTATAAGTGCTTTAATTAAAATCAACCCCATAAGCAAAGATTGATCCAAAAGTGCAGTGCAAAAGTTTAATAAATAAATAATCCAATAAAAGTCAAAGTGATTATAGTGGTTTAAAAATAAAAAATAAAAATCCATAAATAATTCATTAAAACTCCAAAGCATGAAGCTTCTCTTAAAACCCCAGTCCCCAGTACATCCCTTTAAAACCAACATCTCTGTTTATTCCGCATGGGGCTTCATAGCAGAAGTGACATCTAACTGATAGGCACAGCCGACCTTCATTTAGAGGCCTGGGTCTCTGCTATCCATTGCTCCTAGCAGGGCTCAAAATCAAAGCCTCATGTTGCTTCATCCATCTCTCACTGCCTCTCCCCTGACTTACATGGTATTGAGCTACGGGTCTCTCCAGCTCCCAAAACCACTTAGATGGAGTGACCCCTTTCAGCCCCCAAAGTCTGCCTCACGCTGTCCCAATGGCCTCATCTTCTGGCTGGCTGCTCCCCCTTTCCCACACCGACCTTCCATTTCTTTTCTCCGTAAGTTTTCTCATCTTTCACGACTACCTGCCATGCAGGCTCCTCTTAATTTTGGCTTTCTTAATTGGGCACAGGAACAATGTGCCACTACCTCTCAGGTAATAAAGAGGAACCTGACGGATGTTTCCATTCGCACATGCACATGCAATCAGCCAGGTGCCCCAATTGTCCCCGAAATCAAACGCGTTTGTTCAAACTCTTGTCCGATCAGAGCTCGCACTTTATGGGGAGAGATTATTTATTTAAAATTTTCCTGATGCCACAGACCACTTATAACATGCTAACAAAGTGCCAAAGTCTTTCTGAAAGATTTAGATTTTGACATATTCTTCTAAAATGACTGTCTTTAAATCCTGACAATTAAGATTGCTTAAACTGATCTTTAGTTCCTTCCACAAATGTTCAATTGGATTTAAGTTAGGTGATTGACTAGGCCATTCTAACAACTTGATTTTCTTTCTCTGAAACCCATTTAGAGTTTCCTTTGCTGTATGCTTTGGATCATTGTCCTACTGGATGGTCCATCCTAAGTCTTATCCTCATCATCCTGGTGGACGGCAGCAGATTAATTTCAATAATCTCTTGGACCCATTCACTGTTTCTTCAATTACATGAAGTCCGTAAGTACCATGAGATCAGAAATAGCCCCACATCATAATGCTTCCACCTCCAAGTTTCACTGTTGGTATAGTGTTTTTAGGGTGATTTCATAGGTTTGACCAAGTGCTGTGAAGCTTGTTTAGAGGCTGTGCTGGTGGAATGTATTGCCTACTGTTTTCTCTGTAACAACTGTATGTGTTGCCACCAAGTCTTTCTGGAGCACTTTGCTCTTGGGCTACTCCTCTGATTATCTTTGACTCCCTGGACAGAAATCTTGCAAGGAGCTCCTGTGCATAGCCCATTGATGGTGGAGTGATGTTCCTTCCACTTGCTAATAATGATCCCAATGGTGATTACTGGATGATTCTGAAGGTTTAAAATATGTCTGTAATCAGTTCCATTGATATGTTTTGTAACAATCAGGTTGCAATGGTCTTGGTAGAGCTCTTTTATCAATCATGAGATATTTCTTGTGTGACACCTTGGTAGCTAAACACCCTTTTATAGCCCATTAATATGTACTAACCCAGCTGATATCACTATGCACAGATAGGAGTAGGAATTACTTTCTATTTATGGATTTCAGCTGTTTCTTTGCCATTCCTTGTCTTGGTGTGCTTGTTTTTCTTAGAGTGTTCAATACTTTTTCCCTGTGTCATTCCACGTTATTATACATACCTTTATCTATGGCCTTTAATGTTGTGAATTCTTTATATTTGTGGATTTCTTGAGTTAATACCAATGTCTGGTGATAATTTCATGTGCATAGCCTCATTGGAAATATATTTACTGAAAAAAATTGTTGA